>NW_015169193.1:327720-370435 GCF_001447785.1 Gekko japonicus
GAACGGTTGCTAGAGCAGACAGTACTGGGTTGGGTAGACCAATGCTCTGAGTAAAGACTGTATCGTAGCCTCTTCAGCATCTTCACTTTCAAGGTTATAAACAGTTCTCCCTATACATGCCTATCTGGTGTAGAGCTCACTTTGACAAGCCAAGCTATGGTTTAATTTGGGATCTTCACTAGGTTTAAGGCAAAGGACCATGATTAGTGTTCCCCATTGTTATGACTGTACTAGGCTTTGGTATGAGACTACTTCGTGTATGTTTTGACAAATCCCAGATGCCAGGTTGCCATAGTATCTAGAAATTTCAATGTGATGTCCAGTATTTTCAGCAATTGTTTTACTGTAGAATCCCTCAGCAGTTTAAGTGAAAGTAGAAAAATTATTTGTCATTTTGCACCAGAATGTTTTGTTTAATGACATAAAAATAAGGGTCCATTAAGTTCTTGTCATTGCTTGTTTATATGCAACCTTAACTTTACACCATTCATTGGTGATGGATTAATTCATTTCATAATCTTTTGCTTTCTATGCTGTTTGAAGCAGAGAGTACACCCTCCAACTTCCTCTTTAAAGCCTGTAGCCACTCTACGCCTGCTGATTGGAGGGGATGGACAGGAAAGCCCCCAAACCCTCCTTTCATCAGCACATAGGTGGAGGCAAGAGGCTATACGTCTACCTTTTGGGATGACAAGACAATGTAAAATTTTCAAGGCCTGTTCTTTTCTACAGTTGTGTAGAAATTTTAAATAAGAAAACAAGATTTCTTCTAATAAAGTCAACTGATGCAGTGCCTGCTTGTCATGTTTCATGTGTTTTAATGATGTCTCATGTGTTGTAATGTATATTTGTTCTTTGACTTATTTTTTAAATTATAGCTGACATGTTCACTAGTAGCTTAAATTGGCTAACATTGTATTTAAAACAAAAAGCACAGTGAAAAAAGCCAGCCAAACCAACCCATCACAAAAGACTGCCCAGTACTGCATACTACTGTAACTACTTGCAGATTCAACAAGAACACCCCCCCCCCCAGCATCTTCATGCACTTCTAAAGGTTTTGGGTTCTGTTGTTGAATCCTGCTGTATTGTTTATTATAGGCCCTTGTTTTCTGATTTAATTGTTTTTTAAATTTTTGTAATCTGACTTGAGTCTCCATGAGGAAGGTGGGATATAAAAGAAGCAAATAAAACAGAATGAAGGACAATAAAGAGAGTGTTTGAGCCACAGGAAGCTTTGGGCAGATGTAAGAGAGCACACAGATTTTTATTTTATTTGTTTTAAACATAATCTGTCAAAGTGACTACAATATAGGGAGCAGAAATTGTCCTGCAAGCTACAGCTCATTGTCCTAACTGTACAGAAAAGAAGCAAATAATCCATCTCGGTGTAGATGATCAGCCTTAAAAATAAAACTATTTTACAGGCTTTCCTTAATGCCAGTAATGACATTGATCAGCCTGAAGGAAACTGTAGTTCTGATACGGTTAGCTTTTCTTATTTGTTATAACTGAAGAAAGGTCTTTTTAGCAGCCACCTGGACCTGATTCTTAAAGAATATCATGAGATCCCAAAGGAGTTCAGACTCTAATGCTTTTCAATAAAGGGAATGTTTTGGCACAGTGTTCAGCTTGCTTAAAAACATAGATAAATGTATTATTTGTTTGCAATAGTAACTGAAAAATACAGCCCAAGCAGAATGTTCATATAGCAGACACCCCCCCCCCGCCCAGCCACAAGCTAAGTGAATAAATTAATGTAAATAAATCTAAAGACTAAGGTTAAGGTAATTTAATCACATACCAAAAAAGAAAAAAGAAAAATGTAAAACTGAGCTTTTTCTAACTTTTTAGGTAGCATGGTAGACTTTTCTGTGTTCTCTAGTAAAAGGAATCAAAGCTGCATAACCACAAGAAATATGTAAATGTGGAAAAAGCGTTCAATATGCTTTAATGAGGGGTGTCAAACTCATTTGTTACGAGGGCCAGATCTGACTTAAATATCATGCGATGTGTGCCATAAAATGTTATGCCAGGTAGTGGAGATACAGATTTGGTAAATGACAGCAGCTGGTAAGCTCCAAGGTGGTGTGTCCTTATTGCAAGGCCCCATTGGCTGGGGTGGGGGCACAGAGAAAAACCCGCATGGGCAGACTGGAGAGCCAGTGCTGCAGTGTTGGGCAGATGCCCCCACGCTGCCTGGAAGAGGACAGACCTCTTTCCCAGCCCGCTCCTGCCACAAATGCTGTGAGCTTGGGCCCCAGGGTAAAAGTACAAAGTGGCTGGGTGTTGTGAGCTCCCTCCTGCCCCTGAGCTACTATGGAGGGCTGGGAAGACAAGTTTAACCCCCCACCTGCGGAATTGGTGGGATGGTGGACCAGGTGTGAGGCCGCATGCACGGTGGGACTCAGGCCAATCCATGATGGGGCAATCCTGGGGGTTCAAGCCAGAGATCATTGGCAAGCTGTGCCATCCCCATGTGGCCACAGCTGCCCCAGGCTGAAGGCCACCAGATCATCGGATGGGGGAATGGGTACCACACGCATAAGGCTGCATGTGTGGCAGAGGCCCCAGGCCACCCAGTGACCAGTATAGCCGGAGATTGCTGGCACTGCCCCCCACAAGGCGGTAGCCACCTATGGCTGAAGGCCGCTGGGTGTTCCATGAGGGAGGGAGGCCCAGCTTGGTGGCAGGAGTAGGCCCCCAATGTGTGGAAGGAAACTGTTGAAGAATGCCCCCCATGGGCCAAAGCACAGCTGCCACGTGGGGGGGGGCACAAATATGGCAGTGGTGCTGGCCGCCAGCAGGCCCTAGCAGAGGATTCTCTGTGCCCCCTCACATGCAAATGCCAATTCCCCGTGGCCATCCAGAACCGTATCCCCAGAGCTTCAGGCCAAGCAGAGAGGCGTATGACCTCACCTTGGAACCCTGAGTGTTATGAATGTGGTTGCAGTGGCTCCCAACTTACCAATGAGACTGCCACTGAAGTGAAAGGATTCTTCTTGACTGCCGCAGACTATGCTGAAGCCACAATCAGAGTGCCTATACCCATTCCCCACCCAAGCAGCCTCCTGTTCCCCCTGTTGCACCAGTTGCTCACAGGCCAGATAAGAGCTCTGGACAGGCCAGTTCTGGCCTCTGGACCTTATGTTTGACACCCCTGCTTTAACTGAACCAAAATCCAAAGAATTAATAACTCGAGGGAAGGATTTTTTAGAAAAAATTGAATAATTATTGACTTATGAAGTTAAAGCTGGTATCACATTAATATATTGGTGGGTTATAAACAAGCACAGATTTAAGCTTGCTCTTCTTACTATTGTTGATAGGATTTACATTTACTTTTCTGTTCCTAATTTAGATTGTTTGAAGCATATCACTTGATGCTTTGAAAATTGTTTTGTGATTAATTTTAACTAGTTATAATTCCATATCACTTCTTTCTATACAGAAGAATGAGCTGTTGTTAGATGGAGAACTTCATGTTTTGCCTTTTTAATTAGCCAGTAAAATATTTTCAGATGATACTTGCATTTGCTTTGTCTGGTCCAGTTTTTCAGGCCCCAAATGACAGGCCTTTGTCATTTCCTTGAAATGCTGTCTTCTGGCAGCTCAAGCTTTATTAACCTGGACACACCCTTTGAAACATTTCCCCATGGCTTTTACCCATTTTGTTGTATGATATACTTTATCGTGGTCTTAGCATTTATACAGTGCTTGTTCCTATATGAGCCCTATGAATCTCATCATATCACAAGTATTAGAATTTCAAGTAGTTGAGGCAATATTGCACTATGATGCTACCAACAAATGTAATAATAGTTAACTTTATCCTCCTGTGTTTTGACTGCAAATTACTTCCTATCTATTGTATATTTAGTGCCGTCTTAAACAGTTTTGCAGAAATTAAAGCAGTTTCATATTCCCCAAAACATATGTTTTAATTCACAAGGCCAGAATGGACAGCAGTATCACCTGAGATCTTTTTTTTTTTAAACTGCCAAAGGGAAATGGGGAGGTCAGGGCTTGATACAACTTGTGGGAAAGATTTTTTTAAAAAATTTAAGTATAGTTTAAAAATAATAAATACTAATATTTGTGGAGATCAAATAAAAGAAAAGTATCTATTCTAAAGTGACCTCCCTCCCTTGAATTACTGAACTAGGAGGAAGAACAGGGTTTTCTAAGACCACTTTGCTATTTTTTGTTTCCTGCAAGAATTTCACAGTGTATTTAGGATTTTCCAAAAGCCCACCAACAACGATAGTGGGAAAATATGCTCTAGGTAACACGTTCCTGGGATCCCAGATCACCGCAGACTGTGACAGCAGCCATGAAATTAAAAGACGCCTGCTCCTTGGGAGGAAAGCAATGGAGAACCTAAACAGCATGATAAAAAGTAGAGACATCACCCTGCCAACAAAAGACCGCATGGTCAAAGCAATGGTATTCCCAGTAGTCATGTACGGCTGCGAGAGTTGGACTATAAGGAAGGCCGGGCGCCGAAGAATAGATTCTTTTGAATTATGGTGCTGGAGAAGACTCTTGAGAGTCCCCTGGACTGCAAGGAGATCAAATCAGTCAATCCTAAAAGAAATCAACCCTGACTGTTCCCTGGAAGGCCAGATAATGAAACTGAAGCTCAAATACTTTGGCCACCAAATGAGAAGGGAGTACTCAGTGGAGAAGACCCTGATGCTGGGAAAGATTGAAGGTCAAAGAAGATGGGGATGGCAAAGGATGAGATGGTTAGACAGTGTCATAGATGCAACGAACATGAAATTGAGCAAACTTCAGAGGCCTGGCATGATCTGGTCCATGGGGTCGCGAAGAGTAGAACTCGACTGTGCGACTGAACAACAACTGAGGAGATGTGGAAATCCACATTTTCTGTCCCACATTTTCCCATAATGTCTTTGAGTTTCAGTGTTCCAGCTGGGAAAAACCCAGAAGATTAGCAGAAACACAATTTAGATGTTCTGTGATTGGCGGAGGGCAGTAAAGAGCAAGAGCTTGTGTGAAAGTAACCTTAATGCTGATTCAGTTTGGGGACCAAAATGTACATTATGCGGATTAGTGTTGAAGAGTACACTGTTCCTCTCCAGCATGAATTTCCTTTCTCTCTTCCCTAGTCAGGTTTAACCATGGTTTAGCATTACATTTGCAGTAGTGCTGCTAAAGGTTTGCACCCAAAGCTTGGAAACCTTGGTCAAGGTGGATATGTCTAGTGTTCACCTTGTTCCAGATGTATCAGTGAACTAGAGTTAAGGCCTGACAAGAGAAAGGTAAAGGAATTTGGAATGAGAATAGAGGGAGCAATGTTCCCTCCAATCCCCCCCCCCCCGTGAGTGGAGCTGTTCATATCGGGAGCAGAATATAACTGCTGTAATCTTAAAATGGGCAATGGGCAGTGCGGGACCCTGCGTGACTCCAGACTGCTGCTGAATGGTGCTTCCTGTGTTAATGAGAGGCCACTTATG
The DNA here is from genome assembly GCF_001447785.1 of Gekko japonicus. Taxonomy (NCBI): domain Eukaryota; kingdom Metazoa; phylum Chordata; class Lepidosauria; order Squamata; family Gekkonidae; genus Gekko; species Gekko japonicus. The sequence goes on from NW_015169193.1 coordinate 333,201, forward strand.
AGCACAGCTTAGAGGGAACCCGGGGGGGGGGGGGGGGGGGGTTGATGTTCCTGACGTGGATCCTGGTTTGTAAACCACAGTTTCCAGGGAGCCAGCATTATGTTTGCTGTGGTCCCTTCCAGAGAAAGATTAGATTGTGAGAGGCTGAATTTCCAAGTTTTCTGTTGAGCCTTATGCCTGAGCAGGGATTTGAACCTAAGTCTTCCAGACACTATATCCAATGTACCACATTTGTCCTCTTAAGCAAGTAATAAGTAAATAATTTCTTCTGCTTTCTACAGTTATGTTCTTAATATTGGTGATTGAGTTTTATGCAGTGTCACTTAACTGTTCTCAAAGTTTGCTTCTAATCCAGTCCATGCAGGCTTTTCAAGGGTTTCCCCCCCTCTTTCCTGAACTAGTTTTGAGACTGAGCTGTCTATTTGATTCACTGCTACTCGGTTTCTAATGTTTTTCTCTAGTTATTGTTCAACCTGAATCTACTCTATGGAAAGGAGTCACTCCTTTTCATTTCACTTTTGCTGTGTGTAAAGTTAATGAGAATCACCTCCTACAGTGAGTCAGCAGGAGTTTGTAATTTATTCCAGAGTTCAACAAGGTGGATCAAGATGTGAATTCTGATGCTCTGTTAAAGTGCTTGTTTCCTGGTCTTCAGAGAATTATCAAAGATGACAGTTTTGATCTCAGACCATGTCTGCTCTTCTTTTCTCAAGAATGTATTTATATTTTTATTACACATCCTGTTTCAATTTTGTCAGTATTCACAAACAAGTAAGGGCATCATATCAAATGTTTATATCAAATTTATATACGTATTATTATAACTTACTAGGGAGATTACAGTATTGGAATATCAAATAGATAATGGTTAAATGAAGGGTAACCCCTTTTAAAATACAACAAACATAGCAAATATGTCAATTTTTGTGCCAGGTGACAGAACTCAAATTCATTTCTTCAGCACCACCACTCATAGAAATGCTTTTTTAGCCCTGTTTACAGTAATGAATGGACCAAGACTGTATATTGGGTATCATGAGGCTGTATTGCTAGTTATAGGCCTTTCAGCCATCGGCAGAAAACCTTATCTGCAATGCAGTATGTTGTGACATATTTACTATAACTAGGCACCATTATGCCTAACTGTGGGCTTGTCTATGTAATTGTGCATGATGCACAGAGTAGAATGTCCCAATGATACCACACTGGAGATATCTCTATAGTTTCTGGTTTTGGTATTTTCCATATACTCTGATCATCTTCAGAGGCCCTGGTTTGGTTGCCTCTGCCATCTGAAACTAGATGGGTGGTAACCCAGGAAAGGGCCTTCTTGGTCATGGCATCAAAACTTTGGAACTCCCTTCCCAGGGAGATTTATTTGTCTCTCTCTACTGGTGTCTGTTCCCAGCAGATGAACCTTTTTTTGTTGTGGTTGGCTTACCCCCAATAAGGGTTACTGGCCCTCCTTCTGGAGTTGTTTGTTTACATCGTTTTAATTGAATTCTAGGTGTTTTTTAATTGCTCAAATGTTTTAATGTTTATGTTCACTGCCTTGTGGACTTTGGGTGGAAAGACAGCATAAACTGTTTTAAATAAATATTTCATGAAACAATTACATCATGCTACTTGTTCGGAAGGGCTTCCTTGTCATGTTAGGGCATACCTACTTTGATGTAGATGTAACCCACTTTGGGTTCAAAACTCAAAGTATGAGGCCAAAGTATAATGCCAAGGTGCCTACATCAGGAGCATCATGGTGTAGCCCTGTGTAGGTGTTACCACCTCATGGTGTCTGCTTCACCTCTACAGAGTATTTTACTCATTGGTTCTGTTTGATTTGTTTTCTTGATAATTTGTATCCCAGTTGCCATGTTCTGACATTCTTGTGTACACTCTTAGAACTTTTTAAAAGTATGACAGAAATTTATTTGTAAAATGAACTATTCTGGAGGGGGGAGGCATGAATTAAAGCCTCCATAAATAGTTGTTTTAGGAAGGTCTTGGTCCGTTGAAGAGTTGGTGTAGCTGCTAAGTCTTATCTGCTATCAACATCTTGCTGCTATCAAAAGGTTCACCTTATTGGCCATTATACTAAGGATAGACCCTAGCTGAAGAATTAAGAATGATAGTGCGACATTACTTGCAGCACTCACTGTCATCTGTACATAATAGCCCAATTACGTATCTGTCTAGCAATGTGTCTCCTATGGATTGACTAACAGCCCCTTTTCGAAATGGAGAGGTGATATATATTACTAATGATAACCTGAAAAAGTTGCCTCTGTTGCTGTGAAGAGGGAATGGAAATGGCTGAAATTAAGAATCAATAGTAAGGATATCTTTTTTTCAAAGCCAGTGTCTCAACCGAGTATGGTTGGCTTTGCTTTTCTTCCCTTGCTGTCTTTTGATATCTTACTTACTTGGACTTCTATTCTGTGTGTTAATGTGTAAACTGGAAAAAAGGCACTAGAACAACAAAGCAGTACTGCTTTTCCTCACTTTGATGTTTTTTCTGCAGGAGCATTTCTTTGCACTGTGGGTGCTGCAACTTAGAAGTCTGAAGGCACACTTTAGTGTGTTTTAGGCGCTAGCATTTACATCAAACTGCAGTAGTTTCTAAGACTTTACAACAAGTGTGAAGCTTTTTTCATGCTGAACAGGAAGCTTGTATTTCCTGTACATTTATGAATAGAGTTTGGAAAATGAGTTTGAGGGAAAGCAATTGTGTATAAAATATCTCTATAGAATATCTTTGGTAAACCAGAAGCATAACGTTCTGATTATTAACCATATTGTTAATATTCAGTGGTGTTAATTGTACTTTAATATTTTTTTAAATTTTTAGTTCTGACAGAAGTAATTAAGACTGGTGTAACTTGCATTTTAACATTCTCAATAGCCTGAATGATTTTATTATAAATTTATTTATTTATTTATTTTTCACATTTGGGCTCAGGGCGGCTCACAAGGGCAAGGTAATTAGCTATGCCATAAATAAAACATCTAAAACAATAAAAACATCCAGCACTTAAAAACAACAACGGTGCTCAGTCAATTACATATCATAATCCAAGATGGAATCAACACAGTCCCAGGTGGTACTCCCATGATATTTATGCCCAATGGCGACGGCTTATCTATTAAATGCCATTTTATAGAGCCTAGATATAGATGCAGAGATTAAAACAGGGCCAAGGTGGTCAAATGATGAATAGGACTGTTTGACCTACCTGTCCCATAAATTCAAAGGGAGTAATGGCATTTAAAGGGATGAGGTATGTATAGTTAAAACCGGGTTGACAAATTCCAAGTGCCATAGTGCCGGGAAGTTTCATTGTGGCCTAGTATTAATCCAAAACCAATAAATGACTCTGTAAAAGAAAAAGAGAGAGACTTTACTACAAATAGAATTCCACACATGACTCTAAATATTGCAGTGTGAAATATCATCATTTGGGGAAATGATCGCTTGCCCACTTGTAACATAGGTGATTTTTCAGCTGCAGGAAGTTGATCTGAGAAGAGACTGTGAGAATTGGGTTTTTCAACTTCTACCACTAGGTAAAGATACCCTGTTTGGCTTCCATCGTCTTTTTGAACATTGCATCCTCTAAATTAACAGGGGTCATTTCGTAGAAAAAGAGCTAGGGGAACTCATTAGCATAACTCATTAGCATATGCCACACCCTCTGACATCACCAGAAGTGTGTCATAAGGCCACACACCCTGCCCCCAACGGTCCCGGCCGGCGGGAGTGCAAGGAAGCCCTGTGAAGGCCCTCCCTGGCCCCAGGCAGGCAGGGGTGGGGAGAGGCAGGGAGGAAGCAACTTACCCTCCCTCTTCTCCTGCCTCCTCCTGGCTGAATGAGGGCCGGAAGCGGGGTGGTGGTGGAAGCGGGGGGCGGGGCTTCGTCATGTGCCCCACCCCCCGTACCTCACCCGGGGGAACTGTGATCCCCCGCGATCCCCCCGAAATGACCTCTGTAAATTAATCTTCAGTTTTATTAATATGTATTCTCTCTGGTGCTAGAAAAATGTTTGATGTGAGAGCCAGCATTGTGTAGTGGTTACATGTCAGATTAGAACCTGAGAGAGCCAGGTTCAGATCACTGCTCTGCCTTGGAAAATTGCTGGGTGACCTTGACCCAGTCACATAGTCTCAGCCTAACCTACCTCACAGGGTGAGGAATGGAAATGATAGAAATTGCTTTTGGTCCACATTGGGGAGAAGGGCAGGGTACAAATGAAGTAAATAACAAATAGTTGTTCATCAAATAGTTGTTGATCTTCTCAGTTGGATCCTGCCATTTTTCCTTCTTCAAAGAAGACGACAGGTTGAACTCCATACTAGCTCTATCTCACACTACATAATCTATACCAGTCTTATCTAGCATGCTACACAGGATGCATGCAGGAGACTAAGGTCAGAGTTTGAATCTTTGTTCTCACCTTGTTCCATCAAACCAAATGGAAGAGTTCTAGTAGAGTTTGAAAGCTTGTACACTATTTTGTTTTGGTTGGTCCCACTGAAAGGTATTGCATATTTTTTGGACCAGTATGGCTACTTCAAACCACAGGGTTCTTTGATTTGCTGGAAAAGTCTGGCTGTTTTTCTGGAATTCATCTTCCCATAGTAATCTCCCTATTTATGTGAGAGAAAATAGCTGAATTCCATTTCTCAATTGTTCGTGGAAAATGCTGCATCCTAGAAGCATGGGTTCCACTTGTGGGGGAATGGCTCCTGTGTGACTGGGAGCTAATATCCAGTGTTGTGTAGTAGAAAGCCCTTTGCCAACCTGGCCATGAGTTGCGGGGCTGTGTGGCTCCACACTTTGGACTGCCCTTGCTCAGCAGAAGCTGCTGCATGAGAAGTGAGAGCTGGGTGAGCTGGCCTATCAGGATGGGCTGAGTGAGGAATGGTTCGGAGGCAGCAGCGGTGGATGCATGAGAGACACTGCCATGTGGGGAGGCTGTGGTTGGTGCAGTGCAACACTGCATGGTAGCCTGCAGGGCTCAGTGGATATGCTGAGAAGAGGAGGAGCAGACGGGCAAGCAAGGCTGTTGTGGTGCAAGCTCTAACTCCCCTCCCCTGCTAGCAGGGGGAGTGGGGGGCTAGGGAGAGTAGTAGATACTTACCCACTGTGTCTGTGTGATCATGTGACCCATCCTGTGACCCTCTCCCTCCCCTGCTCTGCTAATTTAATTAGCACCCCCTAGCTAAAAAAAATCCTGACTACGGGGTGCCCTAGGCAGTCTCTTTTGCTTGCCGAAGTTTGTGAGGAAGCAACAGAGTGTGGATCCTGCTGTCTTTTTCTTCCTCAGTCATCTTTTTCTCTGCTTGGTTTCCTTTCCCTATCTGTCTCTGCCCCAGTGTGGATTTGATGTAAATCAGAAAGACTCAATTTAAATAATGGTTTCTACATAAAGGCTCGTTCTTGCTGGCCTTAATATTTACAACCCAGATGCAGGTTTCATTTTAGTATAATAACTTTTCAGGTTAGTTTTAGTTATATCAGAAAATTAATGGCTGTTTGGTTATTTACTACTTGAAATAGATAATTATGAAATCATTGCAAGGCGAACTATCTCCGGTTTAATAGGTTAATCATTTATATTTGGACAACTTATCTGCTGTACTTTATTGGAAGGAGAAAAATAATAATGAAGAACAACACCATTTAAATTATTTCGTTTAACTAAAATAACATTATATAGCATATGTATTCTTGTATTTGCTTCAACATCCATGAGGATACACTCACAATAATCTCATGGTTTCTGGAGTATTTTGCTCAAAAAGTTTCACTTTGATTTGCACTGCTTGCCCCTCCCTCCTCACACTTAGCTGCTACCATCTCTTCCTTATCCAGACCTATTTCACCCTAAGCAATCTTATATTTATTGAACTTCTTGAAACTTAGCACAAGAGATAAGGGGTTGATTCCATGTGTATAGATTTGCAGAAGACCAGTAGGACTGAGGGCTCTTAACTCTGTATGTTTGTTTAAAAATATTTTTGCTTTAAGAAGAGGCGTGTTACCTCTGCAGACACAAATTCACCAAACAAGCATCTATGATGGTATCTTTTTGATAGAAAAAAAAAATCCAGAATAATCTTACAGAAACTTCTGAGAAAGCATGACATTGAGGCCCTAATGAATGAATTAATGAAATTCATTTACAAAAAAAATTAAACATTGTGTGAATATAGTCTCATACTGCATAAGTAAAAACTAATCCACTCTTAGGCTGTGTTGCAGGCAATAGCTAGGCAGGTTCTCTAATAGCTGCCGCCACTCCGGTATGGGTCTCCTTGGGAGGGCCCAGAGCACCCATCCTACCCCTTTACTTTCCAGTAGGTTTCCATTTATACATGACCAAATGAGGCGTGAGGACCCAGGCAGAGTAACAAACTGTTTTATTAAAGAGATTTAATAACCTGTAGTTCAAAAACACGTAGGAAAATGAGCATAGTAAAGGTAGGTAAATCAGTAAAATAATAAATCTTAACATATCTGACTATACTGTCCTAGCCTTCTCTAGGCACCTGGTCTCAGACTGACTCACCCTTTTGGATGAAGGATCCCTCTTTCTGCAGCAGCCTTACCAGCCCTGCTCTCTGAGAGAGAACCCCCTCCTACTATGGGGCAAGGCCTTTTATTCCTTCTTCCCAGGCACCACCCTCTACTCCTCTGCTAGTGCAAGTTTTCCCTTCAAATCCCCTGTTAGCCCATCACAGGGTCCAGAGGGAACCTGGGAAATGTAGGCTAGGCCCTGATAGCTACTCCAATACAGGCTTCCCTGGAGCCACTAGGCCTCCCTAAAGCCTTTGACCACACCACTATAGGCCCATGATCATGACAGTCTATAAATGTCTCTTAAGTAGAAAGTTATCTTTGGATAGATCTTTCCTCAAAAAGCACATTATCAAACAAAATCCAATTTAAATTTTACAAATCTGATTTTTTTAATCATTGATTTTCATCCACCCTGCTCTGCCCATAGTTCCCCTCTCACTTCTCCCTTGACCGCACACAAGTACTTATGTATGGGAAGGTTTCTGTTTTTATTTTCAAAACGTGGAGTTTGTGGGATCTCTGCTATCTTTAGTGCCTACCACTTTCCATTACTTCTCATCCTCATTCCCTCCCGTGGGTTGTTCTGACCCTGAGGATTTACTGCTCCATTCTTGGCAGTACCTTTCTCACTGTTTATCCTTTTTGCAAACATGTTTGTTGGGGAAATTTGGTTTTGTTTTGTTTTTATCTATATATCTAAAAGCCAAGTTGCCCATTCCATGTGTATATCTAAATCTGCACATCTGGGGCACTTGGGAGGGGGGCAGAGAGATTTTCCTGCACACTTGGAACAGTTCCCATATGTGCAGAAAAATCTAAAAAGTTGAAAATATATATGGGGGATATTTAAATCCCCCCAAAAGTAAAAGCGCACACACAGGAAACGCTCTGGCCATTGGGGGGGCTTGGCGGGCCTGGCAGCTGGGAGCCACTCAGGCTTCGCTGCCGGGGGGGGGAGGGAGCGAGAGAAAACTCAGCAGACCTATGCAGCTCACCGACAATGTGGGAAGCAGGGGAGAAGGATTGGCGGGCCTGGGCCTTGCCGTAGGTGCGTGGGTTGGGGGAGAAGGCTCACCTGCGGCTGCTTCCTCCTCTTTCACCCTGTGGAGCCTAAAAAAAAATCCTCCCCCTTCCCCCTTGGGGGCCCCCCCCCCCCCCGGCGAGTATCACGGATCATGGATCCCTGCTTCTTGTTCTGACTAATCTGGCCAATCTTTATTGCTGGTTGAAGAATAAAGGTTTGCTACATACTCTCAGATCTCCTTCATAATCCTAGAAGTCTTCAGCTAAATTAGATTATTATGTGGCACTGTTGGCAGTATCTTTGATAGTAAGCCTTGCAGTAGTTCTGTTGTGTAACTTCTCAGACTACAGTCATATGCACAGTTACCTGGAAGTAAATTCCATGGAAATTAGTGATGCTTAATGTACATAGAATCAGGATATTCCGGCTGAAGTGACAGGACTCATGCGCTCATATATAAGCAGCCATCCTTTGCTCTCTTAGTTATCTGATCAATAGGTGAGTTATGTATCTGTGAGCATCAGTGCCAGCTTTGGAATGGGGCTCTGTATTTAATCATGTGACACAACTTGCTGCTGCTTAAAAATTGCGAATGGGAAAAAAAAGAATTACTGTACATTCTATGGATGCATTGTTGACAATGGATGCATTGTTGACTAATTCTTAGGCTGAACATGTTACCCACAGCTATGTGAGAACTGTGAACTGCTGTTAGAAAAGTATCTCCTGCATGGCCAGGATAACATTTGAAGAGCCCCTAATAATACACTTGATTATTCTGCATGTACTAATATATTTGCTTTTGCTAATTGGTAAGCCAGAGAACCATGTAAGCCAGACAACCATGAATGGAAGAAAAAAAACAGCCTGGTAGCATTCTTCCATGAACAGTTGCCCAAGATTTCATGTAATGTTGTAATTCTGCAGTGGTTTGCGTGGTTCTTATGCATCTGCTGGTGGAGGACATACTTCGATTTAGTTTAAGGTGTCTCATGCAGTGTTTTCACGTAAAGTATATTAGCAGCCGTTGCATGATCCACAGATGCCTTAACCATGTGGAAGAGGATCCAACGTGCTAATACCGTTACTATATACGCAAGTAAAATGTGAAGACTGTTTTTCTAATGTTTCAGAGTTGTGATAATTTAATATATACTTTTATATCATGCATTGAAAAGAGTCCATTTACAAAGTCAGAAAAGTAGTGAATGTTTGAATGTTGGGGAGTAACAGACAGCAGGACAGCTGTCTGTGAAAACCTATTTCTCCCATTCTTTGGAAGACTTCACAGCCTTGGAAAGATGCATATTAATTATCCGTTGTGGGTTTATTAATCCACATTCATCTTCACAGGTGGATGCTCAATATGTATTCTATGAAATGACAACAAAACTGTGCATTACTGCAGCACAACATTCTTGAGCTGCTGAAACAGGCCACTGATATAATCTGTTCTTGGTGGGTTGCAACATTAATTAAAAGTAAGAAAATCACTCTGAAAATAGGATGCTTATTCCTGAAACTTTTGGTTAGTGATAGATAACACTCCTGGTCACAAATGAATAAACCTTTATGGGCAATGTTGGGTACAATATAAACAGTGTAGAGATATTTGACTAGTGGCTTACTATGGGATCTGTGCCCAGTTATACAGAGCCCTGTTTGAGTTCATTTTGAGTTCTGTGGCATAGCACCAGTATACAGTAATTTTTAAAAAGAGTTTTTGTTATTTAGCCACATTCTGAATTTTCAAGAGAGAGTTTTTGAACTTGACATACACAGAAGGATAACTAGGGACATGGGCTACTTAGGAGCTTTAGTTCTTTTAGTTGTGAGTAGATATTTAAGAATGTAGTTAAGATGGTTGGATTTAAACTTTCAACGTCCACGTTTATGAATGCTCAATGAAACAGACTGTGATCATTGAACAAATTATTGTATTTGAAATACCACCCATCATTATCACCGTTGCCTAGAAAAAAGGAAATATTTGGTTAAAAATTCAGCTGTGTAGATTGCAGTGCCATTTTAAGCGGAGTTACACCCTTCTAAATCCATTGAGGTCAATGGGCTTAGGAGGGCATAAGTCTGCTTCAGATGGCACTGGTTGTGTTGTGATTTATTTAGTACTATTGTGATTTGTTACCCCTGAATTTTAGTGAGCTGATGGTATTTAGCTGCACTGTATTTATGTAAAAACTTGTGAAGACTGAAAAGCCATTTTGCTTCATCTTAAAGAACTGAAAACTGGGGGGAGCGGATGTCAGAGACTTCTGTTGCTAGAATTACACTTAAAAGAAAATTAGAGTAGTAATTATCAAGCTGAATGGAAGGCAGTACGTCATGGGCGAGTGTAAGATATGCAACTTTTCCCTCATATATGTAGACGCTCATGTAAGAAGTAAAATATTTTCATGGCACACTTCCCATGCTTGCTTAATGCGCGTTGGCCTTGTTACAAATGCATGTCAGGAGTATCAACATATGATTTATGCTGTGTAAATCATAAATACTTTATTCAGTATTTTCACTGCTCATTCCACAGACTCTTCTGGCAGCACTAGAGAGGGAAACCAAACCCCTGAAGAACTTGCTGCTATCATCAGCACTGTCTCCTCATTAATGCTGTCTGTAGTCAGGGCTGCCCTTTTGAAATACTGTTTTACATGATAAATAAAGAATTATCTGTCATAGTTGTTTCCAAGTTCCAGGCTTCTGTCAGAAAGTGAACAAGGGTAGTATGTAAATACAGTTAACCTACTATGGTATTTACTCATACCTGCTCTTACAAAACTATTTTTCTATTTTGAAACAGTATTATAAATCTTAATACTTACAAGTTGAGCACCGGGGCTGACTTTAATATGCAAGCCTGAATTGAATTCTGTTCAGTAGCAAAGAATTCTTCTCAGTTAAGTGAAGAGATAAGAGATATGTTTGTAAAGCAAGGAATGCAAAACTGAGTATTTCTAGTTCTTGTAGAAACCACAGTAACCTTAATTCTGAACTGCAATATTTGATAGTAAAAAACAAGTTTGTAGAGTTTGCTGTTCTTTAACCATTTATTATGTAGATTAAATAAAACCCCAACTTAAAATGTTGCATTTCTTTCAGGATTCCACCTCACATGTCTGGATTTCAGTTAAATAAAATAATCTATCTAATTCCCAAATAAGGCTCCACTAAGTGGTTAAAAAAAACCCCAAAATCTTCACGATGGGGAGCATCAAGGCATAGTGCAGAATGCTGCAGATCTGGGGAAAACAACAGGTTGCAGAAAAATCTGGAAATCTAAAGGGGCAACGTTAAAAAAATCTCCCCAAACTGAACAATTTTTTTGAAGTAGCAAAATGACAACCTTTGAGATCTTGGCTCTCACTATTAGTTGCTAGGCAACCCCATGGTATTCTGTGTGCTTTCAGCCTCAAGCTGTTGGTGATCATCAGATCAGTGCAGTGCCTCTGATCACTGGACCAACTGGGGAGTCCGTCCAGGTCTCCTGTTTGTAAGAGTCTGATGTTTTCATATTCATCCATTTCATGTCTACTTTGGTGTTCCATCAGCTTTAAAAGTGCTTTGGTTCCGTCTGTGTCTTCACACTCCAGAACTGAACTAAGGTGGTTATCACATTGGCTGCTGATAGTGTTGCTAACCTCGAGGTGGTGTCTGGAGCTCTCCCTGTAATATGTTCCTTTGGAAGAAATGGCTGTTTTGGAGGGTGGACTCTATGGCACTATGCCCTGCTGAAGTTCCTCACACCCCCAAAACCCTGCTTCACCCCCAACTCATCAAGAATTTCACTTTCTGGAATTGACAACCCTAGCTGCTGAGTATAAGTTGTTTAGCTATGAGTTGATTTTTTTGGTGTTTGATTTGCCTTAAGGCATAAGGCTAACTCTTCAGAAATTTTGTTCAATGAATTCATGTGTAATTTTGAAGCATCAGTATCGGTTGTTACTACATCACTTACCTGAACAAATGGCCTGCTCTCCAGGTTGTATAATCTATTACTGCAATTAAATCTAGACAAACTCTTAAGGTACCAGCTAGCATGGAATACAGACTCTAAAATCAGTATTAACAACTCACAATGGGAAAGAATTTGGAGAGTCCCTACGTATAGATCCAAATCTCTCAAAATACAACTTCTTGCATATGAAACTATGACATGGTGGTGTACCACTCCTTCTCGGCCACATTGTGTCAATGCTCAAACCTCTCCGAAGTGCTGGAAAGGTTGTGGAGAGATAGGGGCCACATTACACTGCTGGTGGGAATGCCCATTGGTTGCTCAGTTTTGAGGGAAAGTTGATTTATTTATTTATTAGATTTTTTACCCCCCACCCTCCCAGCAAGGTCTGCTCAGGGTGGCTTACACAACAATATAAAAATACAATATAATAATGCAATATACAATATAAATCCAATCAAACGCAACTTTAAAACCATTACTATAACATATTAAAGAGCTAGCATTTGATTCCTCAGTGTACAGTCAGCTTCTTTTTTATTATTATGTTTATCAGTTTTACAGAACTTATAACAACGTACCTATACATCTTTTCCACATATTTAAGTCTAAATTTTCCAAAGCTTATTAATCCAGTTATATAAACACGTCCGTCTTACATAAAAAATATTGTCCTCTTTCCTTTGAAGAGTTAAACTTAATTTGTCCATTTCTGCCATTTCTAACACCTTGCCAACCACTTCTTCTTTGGTGGGAACAAGTTCTTCTTGCTTCCAATATTTGGCTAATAGTATTCTGGCAGTTGTTAAAATGTAAATTAATATGTATTTATCATTTTTCTTATAATGGTCTGGGACCATATTTAGCAAATCTTATTTCAGGAGACAAATCCATATTTATATTCATTATTTCTAAGATTAGCTTTTGTATCATCTTCCAGTAATTATACACTTTACCCTGAATCAGGCACAGGACCTCCGTCTTTGTTGGATTCAATTTTAGCCAGCTCAGCCTAAGCCAACCAGCCACAGGTTGTAACGCCTGGTCTAGATCTTCCGGTTTAGAGTCGGACCGACCACCCAACAACAGATAGAGCTGGGTGTCATCAGCGTACTGGTGACAACCCAGCCCATGCCTCCAGGCAATCTGGGCAAGAGGGCACATATAGATGTTAAAAAACATTGGGGACAGCACCGCCCCTAGTGGCACTCCACATTCCAGTGGGTGCCTCCGGGACAGCTGTTTCCCCAGCACCACTCTTTGTCTCCGACCTTGGAGAAAGGAAACAAGCCACTGTAAGGGCCAGTCCCTGGATTCCACTGTCGGCGAGGGGGTGGATCAGTAGCTGATGGTCAACCGTGTCGAATGCAACCAACAGGTTTAACGGCAACAGCACTGCCATTCCGCCTTGATCTAGATGCCTCTGGAGGGCGAGCAGTGTCGTCTCTGTCCCGTGACCTGGGCGGAAACCAGACTGGAGGGGATCTAATACGGAAGCGTCATCCAAAAAGCCCTGTAACTGATTTGCCACTGCCCTCTCTATTATTTTGCCCAGATAGGGCAAGTTGGAAACCGGCCGATAGTTGGCCAATTTGGCCGGATCCAAGGATGGATTTTTCAGTAGAGGGCGCACCACTGTTTCCTTAAGTGCCTCCGGAAACAGCCCCTCAACGAGGGACTTGTTGATTATCTCCCACAGTGCACCTCAAAGCCCCTCGTGGTCGGCTTTAATTAGCCACGAAGGGCACGGGTCGAGGGAGCATGTGTTAGGGCATACAGGTAAGAGCAATTTGTCGACTTCCTCAAGACTTCCTCATGACTAAAATAATCCATAATATGACAAGGAGACGTGCATGGAGCCTCGAGTTCATTCACTGTATCAACTGTAGCAGGAAGGTCACAGCGGAGCAACAAGACTTTATCCACAAAATAGCTTGCAAAAGCCTTGCAGCCAATATCCAATTCCCTACAGTTTAGTCTGTTTTGAGTCAGAGCAGTAATGGACCAAAGTGTTCTAAACAGTTAGGCTGGGTGTGAGCAGCGGACACAATCTCGGCCGTATAATACTGTCTTTTGGCGGCCTTGATTGCCATCTCATAGGATCTCATAAACGTCCTTTAAGATGCTCTTATAGCTTCGTCACGAACACGCCGCCACTGCCTCTCTAACCGTCTAAGCTCCCGCTTCATTAGCCTCAACTCCTGGGTGAACCAAGGAGTGGGCTTCAGCCAGGGGCGCAGAGGGCACCGGGGAGCGATCTCATTGATGGCTGCTGAGAGTTGGCTATGCCAATCCTCTGCAAGCTCATTCAATGAGCTGCCAGGGGGCATCGGATCCCGAAGAGCCATCTGAAGCTGCACAGGGTCCATTTGGCTCCACAGGCGAGCCAAAATGGGCTTGCCGCCCAAACAGGGTCAAAGTGGAGTATTCAAATGGGCCTTCAAGGCAAAGTGGTCCGACCATGGTACTGCTAAAGCAGTTTTCAATCATATTTACCTAATAACTGGCTATTGGATTTCCAATAAACCTGAACTGGTTATAATTGACTTGTGGGAAGCCTCGTTGATCCCTGAAACTCTGCAAGATTTCATAATAATGACATCTGCTAAATGGGTATTAGCTATGAATTGGAAAACCCTACCTCGCCTGTGATTGATGACTGGTATCTTAAGGTTTGGGAAATACTTCGGATGGACAAAATAGTGGATTCCATATCTCGTACCAATCCATATTTAGGCTTTTCCAATATGTTGGACAAGTGGATACCATTTTTAGAATATGCTATGGAAAATTCTACCTCCCCAAACAGTCCTACTAATTATCTATATTACAAGGTCATGCTGTCTCTGTAACTCTGCATCTACAGATATGAGTCTCCTTAAGTTTGTACATCTCTTGTTAAATATTCTCTCATAATATGGACCATTCTATGTTAATCCTGTGAAAATGTAGACATAGAAATTGTTACTTATTTTTTTAAATAACCCAGTTGTTAAAGGTAGACCCTCTCATGTATTTCCAGATGATCCTTGCTTCTTGAAGTTGTACTAGGACTATACTGAGATATTCTTTCAACGCAGGTTCATTGCTGTTCAGGCTGTTGACCTTTTCTCCCAACTCTTAATCCCTCTTTAAGTTAAGGATGGTTTGATGTACTTATAATGCCAAATTGTGGTTCCTTTTAGGAAGAGAGATGGAAATAACTTTGGAGAGGGGAGAAGGCATGGTGAGAAATTGTGCTTGCCTTTTACATACCGTATTTACAGAAAGCCAACATTATGTCTGCACTAGCTCTCCCCCGCCCTTATTTATCTACCACAAAGTTTCCTTTGCAAGTATAGCAGACTCTGCCCCAGACCCTTCTGCTATGCCACATGTTTTGGTACCCACCTTTACAGTGACAGTGCTTTCAAAGTCTAGCAAAAGGCATCATATTGCTATTACTGTACCATTTAATGTCATTAGGTCTAATAAGTGTCAGGAACTTGAAGTATTCATAAATCGCCACCTGTTTTTGATTACTCAGCAGCTGTTGTTACTGAATAATTCAACTTGTCATTTGTAATATGTGATCAGAATCATGCAGTGTATAGCAGGCATCATGCTTTTAATATCTGGGTTAATTTAGTGAAAAAGCGAAATTGTTTGATGACATCATCAGCACTTGCATCTATGGGTAGTAAAATAAGCCTAGAGAAAATGTTTGGGTTGGAATTTTAAGGATATACAATTGTACCTTTTGGCATATTTATGGAAATTTGAGTGAGTCTTAAAGTATTTTACTCATTCCAAAACAGAAAATATTTAATGTTGTCTTTTGGAAAAACTGGGGGGGAAGTCCTTGAGAGCGCAAACAAGGATCCATTTTCTGCTCACCCTGAGCCTTCTCATCTCTACACGAGAGGAAACAGCTAGTAAGAAAAAATAGTTCTACTTAGTGCCTCTTCAGCTAGCCCATCCCACCCCCCATTAGTTCCTAGACTTTTCTTATAATACACATCTTTGTGCCTTATTAATGCTGGTTCAGTATGTTCTTCTACCTGCTCCTGGCAGCCATTTTATGTTGTGTGCTTGGATCTTTCCTATTTTGGGCCACCTATTTGCTCCCTTTGCCAAGCTGGAATTAAGGGCATTAGTCCTTGAAAGCTCATGCTGAAATAATATTTATTCTTTAAAGTGTCATAAGGCTTCTGTTATGGGCAGTTCAGTTACCAGAAACTGACCACTGGCTCAGCTCCTGAGTTAGCATGAAGACTAAAAATGTTCCAATGAAAATGGTGTTTCTGTGTCCAAGGAACTGCATGTATGCTTCGGAACATTTTTTAAGCACACTTGTAGGTGAACAAAATAGTTCTCTTTAACAGTATGCATATTGAAAGTACAGATGTAGCATGGTGTATATTATAATGTGTTTACATTTTTTTTAATCTTGCCATGGAAACCATCCTAAACTACTTGCATTTGGTGGGTTGTTGAACTAGTCCTTTGCCTCATGTAAGCTGAATCTTTTGGGGAGATCTTTGCTTGTAAAACTACACCTACAAAGGAAATTGCTGTTTGCAGTTTGTCAGTGCACAATAATATCCAGGCTGCGGTTGGAAGGTACAAGATACAGCAGCTTTGCAGGTTTGGGTCTGGGAGGCTGCCTTGGAACCCTGCATGTGCCTTCTTAAGGAAATTGGAGAAGTAGCTTATGATTCTTAATAGTGTGTTTTCTTTTAAAGGGAACAATTAGGTTAGTAAAGTTTGCTTTCCTTCCTTTCTTGATGAACTGAATGCTTTAAGATAAGTTACTTCATAAAAATTTAGGGATCTAAACATAGCACAGCTTTTTGATTTTCGCAGTGTTTTGGTGCCTTTTCTGCAAGATGTTGCTGTTCAGTAAAACACACACCATTAGCCAGTGGCCCCCAACGGCAAAGAGCGAAAGCCATGGATCGAGGCCACATGGAGGCTCAAGAGATTTTTCTGCAGAAAAATCTGGAGTGTTTAAAAAAAATACACAGAGATTTAAATCCGTCAAAAAGTGAAACTGCTTACACAGAGAATGCACTTAACTCCAGCATTTGTTGGAGGAGACCATGATCCTGGGAATCACATTGGGCCTGCCAGCGGCGGTGGAGACGCAGCGTAGGAGCCACACTGGACCCAGCGAGGAAGTGGGGAGGGGAGTCAACCCCGTAATTCTTACAGGCTCAGCTGAAGCAGAGCATGCTGGCAGCCATTGCGGGCCTTGACGCCGAAGTGGTGGGCACTCCAACTGCTTGGAGCAGCTCCCAGACACCACCGCTACTGTGGCTGGCCTCCCAGGGAGCCACATCGGACAGTGATGGGGGGGGGGGAAATGGGACTCCCCCTTGCAAGTTTCATGGCCCACCCACTTTTTTGTGTGTGTGTGTGTGTTGCGCTTGATTTGAATTTAAAGAAAATAGAGATGTGAGGTAATGCATGATTAAACATGACAAAGGCTTCAGGAAAAAGGCTGGTAATAATACAGTGCTATGTAGAGTAACTCTGTTTGCATTATTATTTATTTTATTTGTAGTCTACCTTTCTTGCTGAGACTCATGGCAGGGTTTTGTTGTTTTTTTTGGGCTCAGTGGTAGCATATCTGCTTGGAATACAGAACGTCCAAGGTTCAATCCCTGACATCCCCAATTCAAGGATCAGGTAGTAGGTGATGTGAAAGACCACCACCTGAGACCCTGGAGAGCTGTTGCCAGTCTGAGTAGACAATACTGACTTTGATGGACCATTGATCTGATTCAGTATAAGGCTGTGTAACGATTCCATGTTTTACTGTGTGTGTGTGTGTTTAAAAGTTTGGTTGGCATGGCTGTGTGAGGATAATGTAGAGTGCTGGACTCAAGCAAGTGATATGATTGGTGAGTGACAGAGAGGGGGAAGGGGTTTGGAATGGATGCTGTGTGGATGATTGGAATGTCTATCTGGTGTGACTGTTGGAGAAATGACAGTTAAGGTTTAACAGTAAAACAGTTAGTCAGTCAGAAGAGTGTGCTGTGTAAAAGCAGTTGCTATGAGTTAAGTCCTGTCTCGGAGTTGAAGGAGACTCATCCCTGTGAGGGAAAGATTGGGTTCTGTGTAGTAAAAGAGTTAAGCAGTTTGTTCGTTTTAAGGTCTGAGAGAGAGAAGTCTCGTGTGTTTTATGAAAAGTTAAAGCATAAAGAAACAGTAACCATATATGGCCTAAGGAAAATATTGTTACAAAGTGACATGCCCTGATCCCTGTCAATAAGAGGGAAGAGTGTGTGAACATCAAATAAATCTACTTTTATTTAAGACACAAGTTCTGAACGAAATTCTTCCCAAGAAACACATAGTCCTTCAAAAGCCCAAACCCTGGGTCACAATACCAAAACCAGTAGGAAAAATATTATAGAAAAAGGTCGGGAAAGCCTAAATTTCCCTGGTGGCAGCCAGATTACCCTGAGAGCAAACATAAAGAACATTTTAAAGTAAAACTAGACCTCCCCAGAGAAGAGGTCGTCACAGGCTGCTTCATGTGTGTTCAAGTCGCAGCTGATTTATGGTGACCCTGTAGGGGTTTCAAGGCAAGATACATTCAGAGGTGGTTTACCATTGCCTGTCTTTCCATAACAACCCTGGACTTCCTTGGTAGTCTCCCATCCAAGAACTAACCAGGGCCAACCCTGCTTAGCTTCCAAGAGCTGAAGCCTGGGCCATCCCAGTCAGGACCAAGGCAAATTGCAGGATAGAAAACAGTGCAGTTAGGCAGCATAGAGCCATCAATAAATAATGCAGTAGGACTAGGATTACCGAATTACAGTACAATGTGACAGACAATTTAAGGCATGGTATACTATACTATAAACAATACAGCAAGTGGATTACAATGTATAAATCAATGCAGTAAAAGCAGGTGATACCTACGATGATAATTTCAGTGGACTACGATAATGTTTTCATTATAAAGGTTCCATCCTAGTCTGTTATGTTCTATTACAGTTGTAATCTTTTTTATTACTCCCTCTTGAATATCACTGTTTGCACATTCTGTAGAATGAAAGAGATCTGGGAGCCTTTCTGTCTTTTTCAGACAGGCTGTTCTACAAGGTGGGAGCCACTGCTGTGAATGCACATGAATGGGCAGGTGCTGCACCTAGCCATTTGGCGCATGACGCAAGCATTGCTTGGAGGAGCAAAAGCTGTCACAGCAGATCATAGTGGGAGAGGCAGTCCTGCAGATATGTGGGTCCAAGACCATGAAGAGAGTTGGAGGTGATAACCAGAACCTTGAATTGAACTGGTAACCAATGGAGTAGTCTGCAGAATGAGTGCAATGTGTGTTCTGCCTAGTGCCTGATAGTAACTGGGCTGGAGTGTTCTGCACCAGCTGAAGATTCTGAGTTGTCTTTAAGGGCAAAATGCATATCGAGTGCATTACAGTAGTCTATTCTTGAGATAATCATAGCAGGGATCAGTGTTCCCTCTAAGCTGTGGAGTCTTGTGAGCAAAAATCCTACTTTATGAGCTACTGGCATTAATGTTGTGAGTGAGCGCTTTGGCTACTGCATAAATTAGTTTGCTCTGGAGCTCAGACAAAAATCTGTGAGCTGGAGGCTACAAAACTGTGAGCTAGCTCACACTAACTCAGCTTAGAGGGAACACTGGCAGGGATCCACATGACCAGATCAGCTGAATCAAGGTAGGGAGGCCTGTACCCCCACTGATTTAAATGGCCTTAGGCTGAAGTAGTGCTTTATGGGATTGCACTGTGAGTGTCCCAGGCTGATATGCTGTTGTACTTGCTGGGCCCTCGGTGCAAAGGCAGTATTTTTAACTTGGACTGAATACTTCATGGTCCCAGCATGCTTAGTATTTGCAGGAACTGAGTTGTTCAGGCAATAAAAATGAATCAAGAACTTCAATATATTCAGAGAACCATTGTGGTATACACTGACACGTGTTTCTTGTGGCCCACTATACTGAAGCTGCTGTGCTTGTACATAGCCGTAGCACTGATAAAGGAGAACCCATTTGATCCTCTTGAGCCAGTAGATAACACTATCCTTTCAAAGACAGAGCTGTAGTATGCAAAGTTGGGTATGCTGACCTTTCCTGTGGACAAGTCCCATCCGGATTCCTCACACACAGGAGTTACGAATATTGACACAAATGTTGGCATTGTCTTACAGGACTTCTGAGGGTGGGGGGAATTTGCCCGACATCTAATGAAAACTTGATGGCTGTGTCTTCTTGTCAGATAGTGCACTTATACCTATGGACTGGTAATTTCCATATTTGTTTCTGTCTTGACCCTTCTTGGCAACTAGAAGAAGAAGAGGAGGAGATTGGATTTTATACCCGGCCCTTCACTACCCAAAGGTGTCTCAGAGCGCCTTACAATCTCCTTTCCCTTCCCCTCCCCACAACAGACACCCTGTGAGGTAGGTGGGGCTGAGAGAGCTCTTGACAGAAACTGCTCTTTTTCAAGAACTATGGCTTGCCCAAGGTCATCCAGCCAAGTGCAAGTGGAGGAGTGGTGAATCAAACCCAGTTCTCCCAGATTAGAGTCCATGCTCTTAACCACTACACCACACTGGCTCTACAGCACTACACCAAACTGCACTACAGCACTACACTCAAACTAAACCCCCCACCCCACCCTCCCTCTTTATGTAATGGTTGAGGACATTCTGTTTCACTGTATCTGAAGAAGTGTACTTGCACACGGAAGCTTATACCTTGAATAGAACTTTGCTGGTCTTAAAGGTGCCACTGGACTCAAACTTTGTTCTTCTGCTTCAGACCAGCACGGCTACCTACGTGAATCTATCTGTATGGTTGGAAAAATTAATTATACAAATCATCATTGGTTTGGATTGAAAGAGAAGGCTTGCTTTAAAAGTTAAAGCCTAGGATGTTAGTAACCAATTTTGCAGTTGTGTTTGTTCCTTTTTCTTAAAGGTGTAACATGTATTTGTATAGCAGTCAGTCCCCAACTTCCCATTGCACTCCAGAGTGACTAAGAAACAAAATCAAATGGCATGGCTATGTATTTTGTATTTTATTGCACAGTTGTGCCTATGTAAGCCACCCTGAGCCCGCTTGCGGGGAGGGCGGGGTATAAGTAGAAAGAAAGAAAGAAAGAAAGAAAGAAAGAAAGAAAGAAAGAAAGAAAGAAAGAAAGAAAGACATCTTAAAATCTTCCATTTAATTCTTTGTGACACAGTAAATGGCCTGTACTTTGAGATGTGATAGGGACCCATGAGGTCAGAGAAATTCTCCTGAAAGCATCTCCAGGGATATGAGGGTTAAGCTTTCATCCTGCACTATTGCTACTGGTATTCCTAGTAGAACCTGTGGAGTAGGTAGGGGAATAGAACGTTCTTTCTGTCCTTCTCAAGTGAGGACAAGGATCTGGTTTAGAAAAATAGGCCTGACCCAGGCCTTTCAATTCCTCTCCCCTCCACCATTGCAATGGCTTTCAGAATGGTGAGGAGGATGGAGAGTGAAGCTGCAGAAGTAGAGTGGCAAGAGTAGGTGGAAGAATAAGAAAAAAAGGGGAACTCTAAACCTTTCCTCCACCTAAAATCCCTGACAGGCTTTAATTTATTTTTTGTCTATAAAAGCCAGTTCTCCAGATTCTGTCATGCTCTAGTATGACCAAGAAACACAATCTAGAATGTGACATGGAAACAGTGAGTTTCTTAATGACATCACCAAGGGCAGGAAGTCACAGTAGTGTCCCTTTACTTCTGTGTAAATGAATATGTGACGTTCATTCCTATCAAGAAAGGTGAAGAGCTGCACTTAGGAAACTGTTGATGTGAAGATTAAATGTCCTTGTACTCTTACTCTGGGATCCCTGCAATATACAAGTGTCCTCTCCAAGCTCACAGTGTGTCTGCCATAATGAACATTTTACATATTCCTTATCTTTCATAATCCAAAATGTCAGATTCTGAATATGTTAAAGAAACAGAAGGGAGATAACCAGTTTAGGGGATGCAATTGTAGAGAAGGGGAAATCAAGATGTGCTTTTGGACAATTTGGTGTAGTGGTTAAGTGTGTGGACTCTAATCTGAGAGAACCGGGTTTAATTCCCCACTCCACTTGCATCTGCTGGATGACCTTGGGCAAGGCATAGTTCTGGCACAACTGTTCTTGAAAAAGAGCAGTTTCTGTCAAGAGCTCTCTCAGCCCCACCTACCTCACAGGGTAGGGGTTGTGGGTAGGGGAAGGGAAAGGAGTTTGTAAGCCGCTCTGAGACTCCATTGGGTAGTGAATGGCAGGGTATAAATTCAATCTCCTCTCCTCTCCTCTCCTCTCCTCTTCCCTTCCCTTCTCTTCTCTTCTCTTCTCTTTTGGGGGAAGAGAAGGTAGGAGCCATTATTTTACCCAGTCTAAAGCATTCATATATTTGCCTTTTTGTTCTGTTAAAATTTAGCTTTGAACATGTTGCATGATACTTTACACTAAAAAGTGGACATTTAGGGCTGTATTTTTATTTTATTTAAAACATTATGCCACCTTTTCACCCCAATCATGTCCCCAAGGCCTAAATATACTACATGCTATGATAAGAAAGTGAAGGTCCTTTGTGTTGTAAACAACTGGAAGTTTTGAATCTTGATTTTATAGGAGGATGTGCACTACTGGTAGTTTGTGGATTTGGTAGGAAACTAGCCAGCATGGAGAGTATCAGACTAAGGCTGCGATCACACACACTCAATAATCCATTTTTAATGCACTTTCACACTGGATTTTGCCAGTTCACACAGTAAAAATCCAGTTGGAAAGTGCATTGAAAGTGGATTTATTGAGTGTGTGTGATCACAGCCCAAGATTTTGTTCAAATCCCCAGTATGCCATAAAGTTCACTGGGTAACCTTGGTAACCACTCTCAGTCAGCTTCACCTACTTCACAGGTTTGTTGTGAGGGTAAAATGAGGAATGGGGAAGGGAGAACTACACTACCCTGAGCTTCTTGGAGGAAAGGAAAGATAAACATTCACTAGATAGATAATTTGTTAGAAATAATTTTCAGGGCACTATATATTGAGTCACTCTTTTGTGCTGTTTATGATATGTCCACATACCATTGTACTAGGCACAAAGGAAATACAATGAACAAATGTTAAGCTCTTGTATTTGTTTGGGATGGCTTGACACTGCAAAAAAAAATCTGTGTGCTAGTTCCTTCTATGTAAATAAACGGATTGCTTTGTTTCTTGTTGGTCTCCCTTAGCTTCCCATAAGCCAGCAAATGTCAGTTTTAGTGATCATGATTTCTATGTGAATAATCATACAGTTTATAGTGTTGAATTTCTACTGCATGCTTTAAAAATATTTTTCCTTTTATATCTTTTGCTTTATTTGTAAGGAATTTAGTAATTTAATAGGCCTGTCTGTGTGACCTTGGTCTTACATCTTTTTTTTCGTCTCATTAGGTGTGCCATGGACTGGGGGGTCACCTTATAAACACTTAGCCAGCTGGCAGGTCATTAAAGCATTTTAACATGTTCTTTCAGAATAGTTTGGTAGGGAATCGATATGGTATCTGTTTGATTATCTTGATTTCTACATTGCTCATATTTTGTCAGGCAGTTTTTTCTCTCTCCTAAAGTCTGGTGGTTGATGCACAGGATTACTTCGGGATAAAAAGAATTGGCTTTATTACTACTAGGCTGCATTATAGAATTCTGGGTCTTTAGTGATCTCTATCCAACTTCTCTGGTTTGTATCGACACTTCTGCCCAGTTATCTGTACTGTATTGGCAAGCCAATGGTCTGATTCTGTACAAGACAGTTGAATTTGAAAAGTTACATATGTGAAAGTTAGAAAGTATTGTTTAAATATATACTGCTGAAGTGTCTCTAATTTATGGCAGTTTTGCAGTACCATTTTAAGTAGAGTTACACCCTTCTGAGCCCTTTGACTTCAATGGAATTAGAAGGGTATAACTTTGTTTAGAATGGCTCAGCTAAAAACCTAATTAAATTATGGAATTGCAAAATGAGGTGCCCTTGCTAAGTGAGCTGCTTTTAATAACATCACTAATTTATGAAAAATCTAGCATTGAGCTGGATGATGTAAGTGGTACCGATCTGCTCTGTAAACGGTACAGTTGGATTACATCAGTGACAAACCAGCATAGAACGCCTTCATTCTTTGGCCAGTGCTCTGCATTTTTTGAGTTGCATATGAATGGACACATTTATCTATAGAGCAGCTGCTGGAAAATATAGACTTTTTAATAGTCAGGCCAGTAGGAATGAGCAGAAGAGTTTATGCTGCATCGAAGTGTACAATATTGTATGTAAAACGTAGTGTTTAGGATTGTAATGGTGGTTCTTTTGAGGTGTTCTGTGGATTTCGGAACCCACTGTAAATCCTAAAACAGTACTGTGTGGATTTCAAGAGATGCTTGGCAAGGCATTCTTGATCTACTAAAAATATATAAATAGAAGCACAGTGATGTTTACAGGATCTTGTAGCATATACATATGTAATGTATAACTGCAAGTATCCAAAGCTTGGTGAATATGGAGATTCACATATGAATGCTGACAATCCCAAGTGTCCTTTCATGAGTCCAGAAATAATGCATGTTGACAGTGGCTTAAATGTGATTGTCAGCATTCACTTGCACATGTCTGAAATCCCATGTAGGTCTCTCTGTGTTCAGTACACTCTCTCTAAATAAGATTCACTAAATCCATTTTGGGTTGTCGGAATTCACACATGAGTGTCAGCATTCACTATAATACATTTCTGCACAAGTAGACTTAAACAAGTTGCATAACAAGGTAATTGAAATTAGAGGTGGAAGGAACAATAAGTGCTTCTGTGGATCTGAAAAATGCATCCATGTTAGAAATGTATCAGTCTTATAGTAACTGTGGGAAACAACAAGTGAATGTCAGAGAAAACTGTTCTTTAAATTTTAGGTTTTTCTTCAGTTACCATGTGGACACTAGAAGTAACATGTAGAATTCAGAGTGTTCCTTTTCACCGAAGTGTGAGGTCTTGAAGCCAGAGCCTAAAAAAAGACATTCTACTATCTTAAACTCAGTCCACCCTTTGGTGGGTAGCCAATGTAAAGTTTGCAGAGTGGACATAACATGCCCGTGATTACTAACTGCAGTGAGTAAACACCCAACTGCAGATAATGAAAAGTTACGATCCCAAAGAACCAGAGAGCATTTTAAAAATTATGTACAAGATGATGATATTGGATTTATACCCCACCTTTCACTCAGAGTCTCAGAGCGGCGTACAATCTTCCCTTCCTCTCCCCATAACAGACACCCTGTGAGGTAGGTGGGACTGAGAGAGCTCTGAGAGAACTGCTCTTGAGAGAACAGCTCTGAGAGAACTTGTGACTGACCCACATTAGCTGTTCTCCAGATTAGAGTCTGGCGCTCTTAAGCACTACACCAAATTCACTAGAATTTCTATCATGGTTAAAAATGTATATACTAGTAAAGAGAAATTAAGAGGGAGGTATGTAATTTCTTGGATTGCCTTTCTTACATTAGTTGAATGTAAACAATTGCCAACAGCTGTGGTGTGGCCCCTCTGGGCCTGGCCCCACAACTTACTGCCAAGGCCCCTTGACTTCAGCCCCAACTTCCCATCTGATCAGCATAATTTCTTTCTGTATTGATTCTACCATGCTGCCCACCTTCTCTTGACTCCTGATTGCTCTGCCACTGGGGAAAGAGCATCCTGCTGATGCCCACGTCCCACTCATGCTAGAGTCTTGTTTCCCTGACACCATTTGTCCCTTCCTGCATGATCCCCCCCTCTTCCTCGCTCATGGGGGGAGTGCCCACTCTTCCAGTCCCTCTGCCCTCTGGAGAGGAGCAGAAGTGCCTGCCTGCTGGTGGAAGCAAAATCAGTTGCTGCAGGTGTTGGGGCTCATGCTGACCACGCTCATCTTCCTCCCCAACATGGGGCTCTGGTCTCTTTATTGGAACAGCAGGAGTGAGAAAGGAGGAGGTGGAGCAGGAGGTGGTGGTGCGGGAGAGCCCATGGAATGGTGGCGGCGGCAGCTGCTGTGGTGGCAGCATAGGTTAGGAGTGGCTGACCTCCCCTCCTCCTTTATCAGCTCAAGCAAATATCACACCATTCTTTCCCCTCTTTCCTCTGACTCAGAGGGGCAGCCTCAGCGCTGGGCTGCTTTGAACCTCCCTCCCTTTTCTCTGGCACCTTTGAAGCTCGCCTTGGGTTGCAAGGCTGGGGAAAAATGAAAGGAAGGGATATAGAAACAGGCTCGGGTTAACTTTAATTTAAGTGCCCCCTTAAAAATTAAAATGTCCCCTGAAAAAAAAATTCCTGGCTACGGGCCTGATTGCCAGTCATTAATAGGCAATCATCATCCTGCATGCCAAAGTTCCGTTGTCTGTAATGAAGCAATAGTATTTAATTAGCTAGATGAGGTGTTTTGAGTCTTGATTAATACCCAAATAATCTGTCTTTTCTCAATAGATATTAAGTATGCTTTAGTTTCTGAACAGCTGTTGTTTCCTGGGAAATGCAGGAGAGCTGTAAAGTTTAGTTCTTCAGTTTAGCAAGGATGTATAGAAGGGCAGGAGATACAGGATGATGGATGGCAAGTCTGTCCTCCCCCCAAAAAAAACCTCTTGCAGAAAGAAATACAAATTAACTGGTAAAATTAAATCTCTGTGCCTAGAAAAATTAAACTACTTCTGTGCAATGTTCCCTCTAAGCTGTGGAGTCTTGTGAGCAAAAATTCTACTTTGTGGGCTACTGGCATTAAAAGTTGTGAGTGAGCAATTTGGCTACTGCATAAATTAGTTTGCTCTGGAGCCATCCTTCCTGAGCTAAGAGAAAAATGTGTGAGCTGGAGGCTAAAAAACTGTGAGCTAGCTCACATTAACTCAGCTTAGAGGGAACACTGCTTCTGTGTATAAATTGTACAAATTGAGCAGAGCTGTATAATCTTGTTACTAATGTTTTTGCATTTTTGATTGTATTAATAATGGTAAGGGGGAAGTAAGGAGCTGTATAGGATACTGAACATTAAGATACAACCGCCAGAAATTCTCTAGAGACCATGCCCCCTCCCCTTATTTCAAGGTTTCAACAATTGCCTATTTTTTCAGGCATGTATTTCTAGCAGCACAAACTCAAAGCTTTCTCAAAACAAATAAAAGCAGAGATATTTGAGAAACTTAATTTTGCATTCAGTGCTACAATGGTTGCCTTTCAAAAATATACATAGACCTTCGCTGCTCTTGTGTTAGTGTGGGGGCGCTGTGTTCCTGCAGTTTCTCATAAGCTGCATCAGACATCTCTAGTGATCTGCTACAAGGCATCATCTATCTGTTAAAGTGGTTGAACACCACACTCTTTTGTAACAGTGACATCAGCAGAGATCTGTACCTGTTTTCACTGGTAATGAGCTTACCAGTGTTCTTTTGCTGATTCTGATCTCTTCTGGTCTATTTTATAAATGTTATCTCCCTTTCAATTACCCTTTACAAATTATTCTCCCCATGTATTGTCACAGACACACTAATTTTAATTATTTTGTTATGCTGTGTTCTGTAAGTGATGGGCTGGTGATCTGATTTGTCACTTGTGCACTTTTTCCTCTTGGCAGCCCATTTATGTTTACTTTGGTATAATCAGTTTTGACTGTATTAATCCCAGAGAATGAGACCAAACAGGTAAAATATTATTTTAAAAACCCAGTTTGTTGAGTATAGAAAT
Source organism: Gekko japonicus (assembly GCF_001447785.1). Lineage (NCBI taxonomy): Eukaryota > Metazoa > Chordata > Lepidosauria > Squamata > Gekkonidae > Gekko > Gekko japonicus. The sequence continues at coordinate 360,500 of NW_015169193.1, forward strand.
ATACAAGTTTTGAATTTGAATTGTGGTCTGGCAACATAAATTTTTCTGATAGTTACAAATTTGGTAAAGTTGGTGGTCTCAACTGATCACTAAAGCATGGCAGGGGCATCAACCAAAGCCATAGATGGGGGTTCTGTATTCTGGGAGAGCCTCAGAGTACAAAGAAAATTGACTTTTTTCTGTATTCCAAACAGGGGGAAACTCCCTATTAAAAAACAAATAAATAAAAAGGCAGAATAAGTACTGAGCATGTATACTCTTCTCATGCTGTTATAGAACCCCGAAAACATGACAGCAGAGCTAATTAAAAAGCCCTCACTGAGCAGGAAGCGAGCAGGATTACCACTTCCCACAGCTGAATCCAGCTCATGCTGTGGTCAACAACTAGAAAGACTGCAGGATTTGTATGTAGGCTGGGTTTTGAGTTTTTTGAGTTTGCAGAACTGAAGCATAGATGTAGCATGGATGTTGTCAGAACAACTGCAAAGTGGGGTTTCCTTCATAACACAACCTGAGACTGATACAATGATGGTAGCATGAAAGCAGTTTTTTGGTAGAGTATATTGCGTGATCCCCTGGAGAAGGAAATGGCAACCCAAGAAAACCCCATGAACAGTATCAAAAGGCTAAAAGATATGACGCCAGAAGATGAACCCCTCGGGTTGGAAGAGCAGAGGGCAAGTACAAGTAACCCCAGTAAGAGTGAAGCGGCTGGGCCAAAGCCGAAAGGACGCTCAGTTGTGGATGTGTCTGATGGTGAAAGGAAAGTCCGATGCTGGAAAGAACAATACTGCATAGGAACCTGGAATGTAAGATATATGAATCAAGGTAAGCTTGACGTGGTCAAAAATGAGATGGCAAGACTGAACATCGATATTTTAGGAATCAATGAACTAAAGTGGACAGGAATGGGCGAATTTAACTCAGAAGACCATTATATCTACTACTGTGGCCAGGAATCTCGTAGAAAAAATGGTGTGGCCTTTATAGTCAACAGGAGAGTGCAAAAGTCAGTACTGGGATACAATCTCAAAAATGACAGAATGATTTCAGTCCGATTCCAAGGCAAACCATTCAACATCACAGTAATCCAAGTCTATGCCCCAACCACTGATGCAGAAGAGGCTGAAGTGGACCGGTTCTATGAAGACCTACAACACCTCCTAGAACTAACACCAAAAAATGATGTCCTCATCATCATAGGGGACTGGAATGCTAAAGTAGGAAGTCAAAAGGTAACCGGAATAACAGACAAGTTTGGCCTTGGAAAGCAAAATGAAGCAGGGCAAAGGTTAACAGAGTTTTGTCAAGAGAACACACTGGTCATAGCGAACACCCTTTTCCAACAACCTAAGAGGCGACTCTACACATGGACATCACCAGATGGGCAACACCGAAATCAGATTGACTATATAATTTGCAGTCAAAGATGGAGAAGCTCTATTCAGTCAGTAAAAACAAGACCTGGAGCTGACTGTGGTTCAGATCATGAGCTACTCATTGCAAAATTCAGACTTAAACTGAAGAAAATTGGGAAAACCACGAGGCCATTCAGGTTTGACCTAGATCGCATCCCTGATGAATATACAGTAGAGGTGAAGAATAGATTCAAGGGTCTGGATTTGATAGATAGAGTGCCTGAAGAACTATGGACGGAGGTTCGTGACATTGTACAGGAGGCAGCAATCACCACCATCCCAAAGAAAAAGAAATGTAAGAAAGCAAAGTGGCTTTCTGATGAGGCTTTACAAATAGCAGAGGAAAGAAGGAAAGCGAAAGGCAAAGGCGAAAAGGAAAGATTTACCCAACTGAACGCAGATTTCCAGAGAACAGCAAGGAGAGATAAGGAGGCCTTCCTGAATGAACAGTGCAAAGTAATAGAAGAAAACAATAGAATGGGAAGGACTAGAGATCTCTTCAAGAAAATTGGAGAAATCAAGGGAGCGTTCCATGCAAAGCTGGCCATGATAAAGGACAAAAACGGTAGGGACCTAACAGAAGCAGAAGAGATTAGGAAAAGATGGCAAGAATACACAGAAGAACTATACAAGAAAGACCTCGATGTCCTTGACAACCACGACGGTATAATCACTGACCTCGAGCCAGACATCCTGGAATGTGAAGTTAAATGGGCCTTAGAAAGCATTACTAACAACAAAGCTAGTGGAGGTGATGGTATCCCAGCTGAGCTATTCAAAGTCTTAGAAGAGGATGCTGTTAAAGTTCTGCACTCCATTTGCCAGCAAATTTGGAAAACGCAACAGTGGCCACAGGATTGGAAAAGATCAGTATACATTCCAATCCCAAAGAAGGGCAATGCCAAGGAATGTTCAAACTATCGCACAATTGCACTCATATCACACGCTAGCAAGGTCATGCTCAAGATCCTACAAGCTAGGCTTCAACAGTACGTGGATAGAGAACTACCAGAAGTACAAGCTGGGTTTCGAAGAGGTAGAGGAACGAGAGATCATATTGCCAACATTCGCTGGATTATGGAGAAAGCAAGAGAGTACCAGAAAAATATCTACTTCTGCTTCATTGACTATGCTAAAGCCTTTGACTGTGTGGATCACAACAAACTATGGCAGGTCCTTAAAGAGATGGGAGTACCAGACCACCTCACATGTCTCTTGAGAAACCTGTATAAGGGCCAAGAAGCGACAGTTAGAACCGGATACGGAACAACTGATTGGTTCAGCATAGGAAAAGGAGTACGACAAGGATGTATACTGTCACCTTGCTTATTTAATATATATGCAGAGTACATCATGCGAAATGCTGGCCTGGATGAATCACAAGCGGGAATTAAGATTGCTGGGGAAAAGATCAACAACCTCAGATATGCAGATGATACCACTCTAATGGCTGAAAGTGAAGAGGATCTAAAGAACCTCTTGCTCAGAGTAAAAGAGGAGAGCGCAAAAGTGGGCTTGAAGCTCAACATCAAAAAAACTAAGATCATGGCATCCGGCCCCATCACTTCTTGGCAAATAGAATAAGAAGTCGTGGAAGTAGTGACAGACTTCACGTTCCTGGGATCCCAGATCACCGCAGACAGTGACAGCAGCCATGAAATTATAAGACGCCTACTCCTTGGGAGGAAAGCGATGGCGAACCTAAGCAACGTGATAAAAAGTAGAGACATCACCCTGCCAACAAAAGTCCGCATGGTCAAAGCAATGGTATTCCCAGTAGTCATGTATGGCTGCGAGAGTTGGACTATAAGGAAGGCCGAGCGCCGAAGAATAGATTCTTTTGAACTATGGTGCTGGAGAAGACTCTTGAGAGTCCCTTGGACTGCAAGAAGATCAAATCAGTCAGTCCTAAAAGAAATCAACCCTAACTGTTCCCTGGAAGACCAGATAATGAAACTGAAGTTCAAGTACTTTGGCCACCAAATTAGAAGGGAGCACTCACTGGAGAAGGCCCTGATGCTGGGAAAGATTGAAGGTCAAAGAAGACAGGGACGGCAAAGGATGAGATGGTTAGACAGTGTCATAGATGCAACAAACACGAAACTGAGCAAACTTCAGAGTACAGCAGAAGACAGGAAGGCCTGGCATGATCTGGTCCATGGGGTCGCGAACTGTCGGACTCGACTGTGCGACTGAACAACAACAACATTGCCTGGCACCCAGCAGCTGCACAGTTGAATATTACCCATGAAAACGAAATATAATTATTGATACTATAATAAAGGATATTTATTATCGAATTAAAGGCAGTTTGTGTATGTGTGTCTTAAAACATGCATTTAGTTTTGTACTTGAATTTCTAATCCAGAATATGCTTAAAAATATGCAACCATTGTTGATGATAATAAATGCCACAGTAATTCATCTCTGAGTTGGAAGTTACTCTTAAGCAGAACTTTGCATCATTCTTCCCATCTGTTTTTGCAGACCATTGAAGCAATTATATAGTTGTACTAGCATTAATTTATACTGTCATTCTAGATTTTTTCTACGTACGATTTATAGATTACTGTATTTTCCCTTGAACTGTAGTTTGTTCAGGCCAAAAAGTCTCTGCAGCATAGCTTTAAATTGAGCTGTTGGTCTTTTTCTAAATATTCTGCATATCAAAAATAAAACTAGTGTTCTGGGTATTTTTTGTAGCAGTACTCACTGTACTGAGTACCAGCACCTTTTGAGGTTGCTCTTTCATACTATTTATTAGGCTATAGTTGAGTAGCAAGGGCTGTTTGGTGTGCTTAAAAGGGGATTCTTGTAGGTCTATTTGGTTTACAAGAAATTTTTGGCATTTGATTTTATTCTAAAAACTATTCAGGAATTAGGTTCTCATGCAATGTCTCCTTTGATGAGAAGTCATGTAAAATTAATTGATTATTGAACCTGTGCTTTCCAAACACACCACACTTGTTCATCTCAGTTTTTCGACATTCCTCCTCCAAAATCTCTTCCATTTTATACTTATCTGTTGATCTCTCCAAGTCTTTTAAGAGTTTTTATACTGGCCAGATTAAATTCCAGTCTTCAGTAAATATGAGGGGTAGGTTTTTATTTATTAATTTTATTTAGCTTCTAGCCCACCCTCTCCCACAAACAGGCTCAGGACGGGTTACAACAAAACATAGATATACAATCTAGGTTTAAACTTCGCAATTAGACACTAAACAGTAAAATAACCTCAATAAATAACAATCTCATCAGTAACATCAATAGATAAACAATAGTAGCAGTTGATGACATCGTCCAGTCACTCCCACATAAACGCCCCACAAGTGTGCAGATAGATGGTAATTGATGCTGGTGGGACAGAAGAAAGACAGTATAGATTACATATAACAAGCAATGCTGGAAGGGGATGCCACACTAACTAGATCTCCACCGCCTCAAACATAGGCCTCATGGAACATCTCCATTTTACAGGCCCTGCAGAACTGCGGTAAGTCCTGCCCACAGAATCCTGTCAACCTTGTTCTGGGAGAGTTGACTGAAGTGGTCCATTACTGGACCTAAAGATGGCCATGGGGCCTCCAGTTCTCACACTGTGTCAATAATGGCCAGCAGTTCCTAGCAGAGTGACTAACAGCCGAATTATTGTCTTTTTGCATTCCTTGAGGGAGGGAAGTCAGTTATCTGATTATTCTGCATTTAACTTACTAAGAACTAATTTGATCCTGTTCTTAAGCAAGATTAATACTATTGCACACATTCTCTTGGGGTGTCTTTTGTATATTAACCATAAAAGATATTATACTTCACCATGTTTGTCAGCCTGCTCTGATTCATATTCCTAAGAGATGGTCCCATCTCTACATGCCTCTAAGGACCCCCCCAAAACTCTAGCTGTTAGGGGAAAAAATCTTTTGGCTCTTTTTGTCTTTTGAGTAATAAATGATTTACATTAACTATTCACTGCTCAAGATCTGCGCATCATAGAGATTTTATTGGATCAGTGCAAACGTATATATGAGAACCAGCACTCCCCCCCTTTTCTATTTAACAAAAAACAGCACTGAGTTTACAAATGGGAAGGGTTTGCCTCCAGATTGGCAACGCGGATAAGGGAATTTAACCGTGCCTTTCTCTACCTCTTGATCTCAAGGGCTTAGTAGTTACTGCATAGCATGTGAGCAGCAACCATATCTCCCCTCTAATTGTAAGAACTGGGACTGAGCGTAACAGAGGCTAAATCTCTAGATTTGATTCTGAGGGTCCCTTTGTAATCAAACTTTGATTGTACTTAGAGCGCTGGCCAGATCTCACACTCACCCACACATACTATCCTTTCTAAATAATGCCTGTTATATAAAGAATAAGCCATAAATTCAAATTGTTTTGATGGGGTAATTATTCCCACACATAAATTATTTCAGTAACTGACTGGGTTAAGCAGAACAATTTTAAAAAATTAAACTGCAAGTGTTTTGTTCCTTATTTGGTTACAGAAAAACTCTGAAGTAGCTTGTATGGTAATTCTTGATCTGCTTTGGTACCTTATTTCTGGCACTACTGTTTGAAAACACTGTTTGGATTTGGACTGATCAGTCTAAGTAAGTTAATTCCAGTTTAGAGAAGCTGACTAACTACAGTTTCTTATACTATATATTGCATTTATGTTGTGCCTTTCATCAACTATGGGATTCCAAGGCAAGTTTACAAAGGATTCCAAGAAGGATTCTCATCCAGGCCTCCAGACCAGACCTGACTTGGCTGGTTTGCTGCACCATGTATTCTCCAACCATACTTTGGGACAAGTAGCTTACATCTGCTTTAGATAAGACCTCTTAAATGTAGTAGTAGACTATGGGATGTCACTGGTCCTATTGTTAACAGACTGGTGTCGAGTGAAGCTATTAGTAACCTTATAGGATTGTTTAATTGTAGGATTACTTGTATTAGAACTGATCAGAATCAGCTGCTGCTGCCAGCGAGTATATCTGGGAGGGGCACAGCTTAGTCCCACCAGTGCTCTGTGGCCTTTGCGAAGAACGCTGGTGCAGTGATGCCTGGACAAATTCCAGTGCTCCTGGGGAGGGGAAGGTATAGCGGTGGGTCCAGGCAGGAAGTAAAAGGAAGGGAATGGAGAAATAGGACTGCTCGGCACCCTTCCAGTGTGCGACCCATCCCGAAGGTTGTTGGCAGTGGGGCGAGGATGGATAACCCTCCTCCGACATTGGTGCTGTGCAATGCCAGATCTATAAACAATAAGACCATGGTCCTTCGGGACTTCCTGTTGGAACAGCAGGCAGATCTGGCTTGCGTGACTGAGACCCGGGTGTGGGACGGGGAGACGGTAGCTCTCTCCCAGCTTGTCCCCCCCCCCCGGGTTCTCGGTCCTACACCAATCACGGACTAGGGGGCGGGGGGGGGGAGTGGCGATGTTCATTCGGGAGGCTTACTCCTTCAGGGCGCTCCAGTCAGTGGTGATCATGGGCCTTGAGTGTGTAGGTCTGGTATTGGAGGCCGGGGAGAATGTGGCGATTTGACTGGTGTACTGACTGTCTAACGCACTGGCTGATAACCTACTGGCCCTGATGAAGGCTGTATCAGGCTGGGCACTGGAACACCCTAGCCTGATTGTCTTGGGTGATTTCAACGTCCATCCAGGTGGCGGACCTGGTGTTGTCCATGGCGGCGCTAGGGCTCTCCCAATTGGTAATGACCCCCACTCACCGGGCTGGGCACATGCTCAATTTGATCTTCACGGCTGGGGTAACAGTGGACCGGGTTACTGCTTCAGCAGTACCATGGTCGAAACACCATGCCCTGAGGGCTCGTCTGAATGTTCCACCCCGACCCTGTTTAGGCCGTGAGCGAATTTTAGCTCATCTGCAGAGCCAAATGGACCCAGTGCGGCTTCAAATGGCCCTGTGGGATCCTATGCCCCCTGGCGGCTCATTGGATGAGCTTGTGGAGGACTGGCATGGCCGACTCCCTGCAGCCATCAACAAGATCGCTCCCTGGCGCCCTCTGCGCCCTCTAGGCTTTCTTCCTGGTACACCCAGGAACTGTGGCTTATGAAGCGGGAGCTGAGACAATTAGAGAGACGGTGGCATCGGGTTCGAGACGAAGCAACAAGAACATCTTATAAGATGTTTATGAGATCCTATGAGATAGCAGTCAAAGCCGCTAAGAAGGAGTTGTATGCAGCCATGATTGCATCTGCAAGCTCACGCCCAGCTTAATTATTTAGAACAATTCGGGCCATTACAGCTCTGCTACAGGGCAGACCAAACATTAGGGAATTGGACATTGGCTGTGAGGCTTTTGCGAGCTATTTTGCGGATAAAGTCTTGGTGCTCTGCCACGATCTCCCCGCCACAGTTGATACAATGAGTGAACTTGAGGCCCCTTGCATGTCTTCGATTCCAGCTTTGGATCCCTTCGGCCCACTCGGCCTGGAGGAAGTCGACAGATTGCTCATGACTGTATGCCCAACCATATGCAACTTTGATCCGTGCCCTTACTGGCTGATTAAAGCTGGCCATGAAGGGTTCCAAACGTGCCCTGAGGGAGATTATCAACAAGTCCCTTGTGGAGGGACGGTTCCCAGGGGCACTCAAGGAGGCAATGGCCCACCATCTCTTGAAAAAGCCATCTCTGGGTCCGGCCAAATTGGCCAACTACTGGCCGGTGTCCAATTTGCCCTATTTGAGCAAATTAATTGAGAGGGCGGTGGTGATACAGTTGCAGAACTTTCTGGATGACGCTTCCATTTTAGATCCCTTCCAGTCTGGCTTTCACATGGGACGGTGACAATGCTGGTCGCCCTTACTGATTACCTCCAGAGGCACCTGGATCGGGGCAGCTCGGCAGTGCTGCTGTTGTTAGATCTGTCGGCCGTGTTTCACATGGTCGACCATCAGCTACTAGCCCGCCGCCTTGCCGATGTGGGGATACAGGGGCTTGCCTTGCAGTGGCTTGTCTCCTTTCTCCAAAGTCAGGGACAAAGGGTGATGCTAGGGGAGCAGCAGTCCCAGAGGCACCTATTGGATTGCGGAGTGCCTCAGGGAGCAATGTTCTCCCCAATACTTTTTAACATCTATATGCGTCCCCTTGCCCAGATGGCATGGAGGTTTGGGCTGGGGTGCCATCAGTACACTGATGACACCCAGCTCTATCTGATGTTGGGCGGCCAGTTGGGCTCCAGATTGAAAGATCTGGACCGGGCATTGCACGCCATGGCTGGTTGGCTCAGACTGAGTCGGCTGAAGCTAAATCTGGCGAAGACGGAGGGCTTGTGCCTGAGTTGGGGTGGTGTGAGGTTGGGGCTCCCACTCCCGACCTTTGATGGGGCGCCATTGGTGCCTGTACTGGGGGTTAGGAGTTTGGGAGTGCTCCTGGAACCCTCCTTAACAATGGAGGCCCAGGTAGCAGCCACTGCCGAGTCGGCCTTTTACTGTTTTCGGCTGGTTCAGGAGTTGGCTCTGTTCCTCGATCACGATGACCTGGCTACAGTGATCCACGTGATGGTCACCTCGAGGCTAGACTGTTGTAACACTCTCTACATGGGGCTGCCTTTGTCGCAAATCCGGAGGCTGCAGCTAGTGCAGAATGCCGCGGCCAGGCTGTTGATGTGTCTTCTTAGACGGGAGCACATCCGGCCGGTGCTGAAGGCACTGCACTGGCTGCCAATAGCATACTGAATTCGCTTCAAGGTGCTGGTACTTACCTTTAAAGCCCTAAATGGCCAGGGTCCAACATACCTAAGGGACCGCCTTTCCCCATACATAACCCCAGAGAGCACTACGGTCGGGGTCACAACATTGGCTGGTTATTTTTAGGGCCCAGGGATGCTAGGCTTGCTGCGACCAGAGCTAGGGCCTTTTCAGTGGCTCCTTACTGGTGGAACGAGCTCCCAGAGGAGATCAGGGTCCTGTGGAATCTTATGCAGTTCCGCAGGGTCTGTAAGACAGAGCTCTTCCACCAGGCTTTCAATTAGGAGCTGCCCACTAATACCACCAACGGCCACTATTACTATCTGCGGCATAGGCCAGGCTGCAGTGCGATCGTGCCGCTGCTGAGTGGGATGTTTTGGCCCTATATGCCATCTTCCCTAAAACGTACTGTGAGCACTTTAATTTGTATATTGTAATTGATTGATTGTTTAACTGGTTTTATTGTAACTGATTGATTGTTTGATTGGTTTTAAATGTTTATATGAATCTCAGCCCAGTGGGCCAAGTAATGTGAACCACCCTGAGCCTGCTTGCAGGGAGAGCGGGCTAGAAATACGACAAATAAATAAATAAATGGACATAAATTCATGCTGAGATTTGAAAGCAATATGAATCAGCAAAAAGATTCTCACAAATCTTAGCTGCATCCCTCCCCCAGATTTTTGTATGTTCGCTAGGGTCAAGAAAGGGCAAAGTCTGTATCTCACAAACTGAGAGACCCTTCCCACCTGCAAGTTCTCTGCATGAGTAGAGTGCTTGGGGGAATGAAAATTTCTCTATACTGA
>NW_015169193.1:370482-419350 GCF_001447785.1 Gekko japonicus
ATTGGTGGATTCCTTTTTGGATTAGATCTATCCTTATAAAGGTGCAGTTTCCACAGCATCTGTACTATGCTAGGCAGTATTCAAATGCATTACTGTTTTTATAAAGAATTTTCCCTTCTGCCCTCTGCACTGCCTCTTCCTTTCAATTTTGTAAGTTCATTAAAGATTAGGAATTCCTCACTGATGTTTTGCTTTTATGAGTTTTATATACTGGGAGGTTTTAAGTTTTTTACCAGGTTCCCACCTGGGACAGAAATGGTGGAAGGCCTTTGTTTCATAAATTAGTCATTCTGTCAAAATTAGCATATTTTCTGCATAAAACTGAACTTTGGTGATAGCTGAAATAATTTTCGTAAATTCTAAATTGACATTTTTCTTATTTTAACAGGCTTTCTTAAGCCAGACTTACTGCTGATAGAATGAAAAAGTTCAAGAGGAGACTTTCCCTAACACTACGTGGGAGCCAAACCATTGATGAGTCACTTTCTGAACTTGCTGAACAAATGACAATTGAAGAAAACAGCAGCAAAGATAACGGTAATACGCTTGTTACAATTCTGTCACATGTTTATTAAAAGCAGCAGACTTTTAGTAAATTAAATGTAGGCGTTTGAGTGTTAAGTTTTAAATTGGGGATAGCTTTTCATTTTATTTTAAAATAACAAATGTGTAACCACTTTTGGTAAAATGTTGGCAGTGCCTGCTGGCTAGAATTTATTTCTTGACTCAGCCTCAATTGCATTACTGGTCCTGAAATCAGAGAAGTACAATTGTGCTTATTCTACAAATAATGCTTCATTAATAGTACATAAATGTTGTATAGTTTCATATTAACTAGCACTATTGTCGCATCTCTGTGTTAAGATTCATCTGTTGAGCCACAAAGTTCAATCTCATCTTATACTTACTTAGCTTCAGCAACTTTGAGCAATTTTGTCTAGGAAGAGGAAATATGCGCTATTAACTCTTGATTTCATAGAGAAACTATTTCAAAATACACTAACATTCCAATAATGATATTAGACTGAGCTCAAAATTTCATTCTAACAGAAGAGACATTCACAATACAACAAAATACCCCAGTGGTACTAGAGAGTTTTCAGTATTTCACATTTCTTTGCCAAGAAAGGCTTGGGTATTAGGGGTAGGAGAGAACTTTCCCTGGCACACAAGAGTACTGGCTAGATATTCCAGTGCCACTGTGAAAGCGGCTTGTCCTATTCCCCAACACTAGAAATCATATATACTTCAAGCTGTTATAGCTTCAGAAGCTTCACCGGGTATTACGAAAATACTTTAAAGCTTTGCAGGCCAGTTTGGTTTTTAAAAATTTAAAAGTCAGATTAAGATGCACATTTTTGGAACTTCTCCAGAATAACTGCAGCCTTGGATGTAGGACACAAGTAAGTAAGAAAACTTCACCTGGCCTGCTAAAGCTTGTGGTGGAGTTTCTTCAGTAACATCTCTCACACCCAAGAGGCAAGCTGGTGTTCTGTATAAAAAATATTGGGAATATCTGCAGAGCTGTGCTTGTGGATCCCTTAATTTCATGTAAATTACTTCTCACATAGAACTATATGTGAGCTAAAAGTTGCTAGAAGGATATGTAGAAACAGTTAAGTTGCATTATTCATTGTGAAACAGGTATTAAGATGGATATACACTGCTTGGGCTGTATGTCAGTCACATTGCACAGGCCACCCTCCAAGCAATTGGTAGTTCAGAAATGGCCTAACTTTCCATACTGTGTTATTCTGCCGTTTAAGAGTTTACTGCTTAGACTGCTTATGTGCTCAGTTTATCCTCTTCACATGCAGTGTTTCCTTTACAAATAGTTCAGAATGAATGATATTAACTTTCATAGCAGCCCATTTGGTTTGCCATTATGCAGCCAAGTTAAATTTCCCTCCCTTGCTGTGTGTTACTGCTCCCATATAAAAGGCATTTACGAAGTCGAGGATTGGGCTGTCAACTAATGCCTTTGGGAACAGAATTCTGCTTTTAATTTTTGTTTTCCAAGGGACTACATGTATACAGAAACTAAAGCCATGTGGGAAGAAAAAGCAAACTGAAGCAGAAGGGAAGAGAACATTCTGTGTGTGTGGTAGTATGTGTAGGAAGGAGAACCCAGGGAGGGGAAGAGAAGTACAGACTAGTACAAGTAAGCAGTAAATGGTGACAGCATGATAATGTTTAGTCAAGCAGGCACTTAGCTCCAAGAAATGAGATTCTGTATCATGTGCGCTATAAACTACATTGCTTTTTATACTTGTTTTAGCATAAAGTATATATTTACTCCAGTTAGCATGTGCTGAATGCCACTAATACAGTATTTGAAAGACCTGGTTTGTTAATTCTGTGATAAAGGAAGATTTATTGGGGGAGACAATATTCACAAATGTTCACTTTTGTTTAGCTGTAGAGAACATACTAGATATGACTTTATTATTTAACATGGTACTTGTGAGTGATCCACATACTTCCTAAATCAGTAATCCTCACAGCAACCCAATAATGAAGGAATATCCTGTGTTTTCCCCATGTTACAGGTACAAAGAGAGAACTTTGCTGTATTTGCCAATCCAGATCAGGGTTTTAGAAGGGAAATTATATAATTTTGTATATAGTTGAAACAGCTAGTTCTCATAGTATATAGTATTTATGTAACATGAGGTACCAGAGATATAAATTTTATAAAGATGATTTCAGATGCCAAATGGCAATAGCGGGCTTGATTAGATTAGGTATGATTTGCAGAATAGTAGGTGTGGAGACATCAGCATTGGTAATGAGAAAGAAAACATAGGTCTTAATTTGGTACAGAAGGATTCAGTCCATGAGGATGCAAAGAATAAATGGAAATAAGTCTGAAGAAGTGAGCAGTAACTCATGAAAGCACATACCCTACCACAAATTTTGTTTGTCTTTAAGGTGCTACTGGACTCTTACTCTTTCTGTTGCTATTAGAAACCACAACATTCAAAAACCAGTGGGGGGACATTTTAACCTTCCAGGACATTCAGTGCTGACCTAAGACAAGCAGTTATCTTACAAAGGAATTTCAAAGGGAGATTACAAAGAGAGATTGCTGAATTACAACTGATAATGAAGTGCAAAACAATGCATCCTCCTGGACTGAATTGAGACCTAGGTTTCTTCTCTTATTACCAATGTCTGCTATTGTCATTTGGCATCTGAAATAACTTAACTCTCGAAGATATAAAGACAGATGGACTCACATTCTAGCTGTATATGAAGAAGTGAGCAGTGACTCATAAAAGCTTATGCCCTGCCACAAATTTTGTTAGTCGTTAAGGTGCTACTGGACTCTTGCTCCCTTTCACTAATAAAGAATTGCAAGCTGTGCTGTTAGGTTTCTCCCCCCTCATCTGCTAGAGCTGAAAAGGGGGATCTCTCCAAGTGCCATGACTCACATTCTCCCCCCCCCCAATGTTGTTGGTCTTAGAAGTGCCACAGGACTCAAATTTTTCTCTCTCTGGCTCTTTCCTTCCCCCTCCCTCCCCAGAGGGGCCCTCAGTTAATCCAAGGAAGGGAGGCTTGGCTTTCTTTCTCTCCTATGCGAAGCAGGAAATAGGAGAGACTGAGCAAAAGGAGCTGAAATGCAGGGAACACAAAGCAGGAGCAGGGAGCAGCAGAGAGCCAGTTGTTCACGGGCTGGATAGGAGCCCTGCAGGGGCTGGATCCGGCTTGTGGGCCGTATGTTTTACACCTCTGCTCTAGGCTCTCCACTGCCCTATATTTGATATTAGTGTGTCAGGAGTGGTTACTTGAGCTATTGATCTCTGGTGTGTTAACACTCCATGCCCAGTGAACAGGCAACATATGCAGCACTACTCAGTTATTTTTCTTCCGGCTCAAAAAGGAATGGGGATGGGTATAGGTTTCTGCAGTTGGCAGCAGTGTTCCCTGTAAGCTGAGTTCGCGTGAGCTAGCTCACAGTTTTTTAGCCTCCGGCTCACACATTTTTGTCTCAGCTCAGGAGGGAGGGCTCCAGAGCAAACTAATCTATGCATCAGCCAAATTGCTTGCTTACAACTTTAATGCCAGTAGCTCACAAAGTAGAATTTATGCTCACAAGACTCCACAGCTTAGAGGGAACATTGGTTGGCAGGCATAATGAAACCTCCAGATTAATTAGGCCTTGTATGAATACTTTAATCTGGTTTCCTTCCTGGTGCTTGGTCAACATAGTAGTATATTTTGCTTGCTATGTTCCAGGGCCTCTGAGCTGGAGAGTGCACCAGCCAGATTTGGATTTTAGAGCAGCCAGTCTTGTCCTGGTACTCCCCATATCATTTTATAGAACATCTTAATTTATGTTGATTTTTAAATGATTCTAGATTTGTATTTGTCTGGAAATGGGATCTACTATTGTATACTACTGCCAGTTGTTCCATCAAGGGTATTTAATAAGTGTGGTATAGTAGTAGGATGAATTATGAAATGGCAGTTAAGGCCGCAAAAAGTGGCACAGGGGATTTAACCTCTGGTTATAGTAACATCTGAGCTGAACAGAATGGTTGTCAGTTCTAGCCCCGTGCTGGTGTGAGCTACCAGCCTTGTCCCGAGCTCGCCGTCCACCCAGCGGTTCAAGAGCTTTGGCGAGTAGATAAAATGGGTACCACTTCTTAGAGAGGGTGGGCACACTAAACCCCCCGGTGGGGGAGGTGTTAGCCGGCGAACGGAATGTCCAGCTCGTAAGATCGGAAGCCTAGAAAGATCTCTTCGGCATCAAGAAGCCTGTAATGGGCCGTTCCGCCCAGGTGGTGGCAGTGCGGTGTTGCAACTCAAAGCAGACCTGGAGAAAAAAGCTGACGTCATCAAGCCAAGCCGAGTGGAAAAATGTTGTCTGGAACATGTTTAGTCTATAGCTGAACACATATCCCCGTCGGTTGCGAACGTGTGCGATTTAAAGATTTATATGTGTTGTCCTCCCTTACCCCCATGAATCATTGTTAGTACCTTGTGAAATGTGTAACTGTAAATCGCTTAGAGCCAGCAGCTCTGCAGGATTGAGAGATTAATAAATTGAAAGATTACTACTACTGCTACTACTACTACTACTACTACTACTACTACTACGTGGCCGAGATTGCGTCCGCAAGCTCATCCCCAGCCCAATTGTTTAGAACAATTCAGTCAATTACGGCTCTGCCACAAGGCAGACTAAACCATAGGGAATTGGATATTGGCTGTGAGGCATTTGCAAGCTATTTTGCGGATAAAGTCTTGTCACTCCGCTGTGACCTTCCTGGCACAATTGATACAGTGAATAAACTTGAGGCTCCTAGCACGTCTTCTGGTCACATTCGGGATTATTTCGACCCGCCCAGCCTAGAAGAAGTTGACAGATTGCTCTTAACTGTATGCCCCACAACGTGCCTCATGGATCCGTGCCCGTCATGGCTAATTAAATTGGCTCACGGGATGCCATACGGGGGATTGCCAACAAGTCCCGCCTTCGGGGAGGGTGGGATAGACGTGTGAATAATAAATAAATAAATAAATAGAGGGACAATTCCTAGGGCACTTTAGGAGGCAATGGTGCGCCCCCTCCTGAAAAAGCCATCTTTGGACCTGACCAAATTGGCCAACTATCGGCCGGTCTCCAACTTGCCCTATCTGGGCAAGAGAGGGCGATGGCACTTCAGTTACAGAGCTTTCTGGATGACGCTTCTATTTTAGATCCCTTCCCCTTCCAGTCTGGCTTTCGTCCTGGGCACGGGACAGAGATAGCGCTGGTCGCCCTCACAGACAACCTCCGAAGGCATCTGGATCGGGGCGGATCAGCTGTTGCTGCTAGATTTGTCGGCCACGTTTGACAAGGTCAACCATCAGCTACTGATCCACCACCTCCCTGACACTGGAATCCAGGGACTGGGCTTACAGCGGTTTGTTTCCTTTCTCCAAGGTCGGGGACAAAGAGTGGCGCTTGGGGAATAGCTGTCCCGGAGGCACCCACTGGAATGTGGAGTGCCACAAGGGGCGGTGCTGTCTCCAATGCTTTTTAACATCTATATGTGCCCTCTTGCCCAGATTGCTCAGAGGTATGGACTGGGTTGTCATCAGTATGCAGATGACACCCAGCTTTATCTGTTGCTGGACGGCCAGTCCGACTCCAAACCGGAAGCCCTAGATAAGGCGTTACAAGCCATGGCTGGTTGACTTCGGCTGAGCCGGATGAAATTGAATCCAACGAAGCTGGAGGTCCTGTGCCTGAGTCGCAGCGGTCCGGGGGTAGGCTCCCGCTCCCAACCTTTGATGGGGCGCCATTGGTGCTAGCACCGGAGGTTAGGAGTTTGGAGGTGCTCCTGGATTCCTCCCTAACAAAGGAGGCCCGGTTGCAGCCACTGCCAAATCAGCCTTTTACTATTTTCAGCTGATAAGGCAGTTGGCTCCCTTCCTTGAATGTGGCAACTTGGCAACAGTGATCCATGCAATGGTCACGTTGAGACTGGATTACTGTAATGCCCTCTACATGGGGCTGCCCTTGGCGCAAATCTGGAAGTTGCAGCTGGTGAAAAACACTGCGGCCAGGCTGGTGATGGGGCTCTCAATTTGGGAGCACATCCAGCCTGCACTAAAGGCATTGCACTGGCTGTCTATAGCATACCAGATTCGCTTCAAGGTGCTGATTCTTACCTATAAAGCCCTTCAGGACCAGGGTCCAACATGCCTGAGGGACCGCCTTTCCCCATATATGCCCCGGAGAGCACTGCATTCAGGGACCCAGAATCGACTGGTCCTCCCGAGTATTAAGGAGGCCGGATTGGCAACAACCAGGGCCAGGGCCTTTTCAGTGGTGGCTCCACTCTGGTGGAATGAGCTCCCAGAGGAGATCAGGGCCCTGCAGGACCCTTTACAGTTCTGCAGGGCCTGCAAAATGGAGCTCTTCTGCCAGGCCTTTGGAGCCGCTGCCACCACTACCACCACCACCCCTACCACCACTGCTATTACAACTGCAATTATTGGTGGTACTATTAGTAACAACTGACTAGTGGAAGCCTAGAGCCATAGGTCCCTGTGACTATCGACTGGCCCAGCCCCCCCCCCTTTTTTGACAACTGAAGCAGACCAATAAAACTGTATTATTTATTAATGTGATGAATTGTGTTTTATGTATTATGGAAAATTTTATGCTGTTGTGAGCCGCCCTGAGCCAGCCTAGGCCAGAATGGGGAGGATAGAAATCAATCAATAAATAAATTAGGTCTGGGAAACTTTGGTTCACTGAATTGCTGGGAAACCTTGGTTCACTGGGAAACCTTGGTTCATTGAATTGCCTCTCTATCCAATCTACCTCATATAATTATTGTGCAAATAAAATGGCGGAGACGAGAACTGTATAAATATTCTGAGCTCTTTGGAGGAAGGGTGGCATAAACAATCCAGTCATGTAGTGATCCATTCTGTTATAAAATAGTTGTACTCCATAACATTCCAATTTTCTTCTCTATTTTGTATAATTCCTCATCATTTCATAGTGAAGTGGGGACTTGGAGACTTAAATCCAGTGATTGGGGCTGTGAACAGGCAAGACAGATTATTCTACAAACCTGAAAAGGGCCCCAGGTTTGCAGAAAAATGTGAAATCTAAAAAAATACCTTGGAGAGTTTTAAAAAGCCAAAAATGCTTTAAGCAACAGATTCTCTCAGTGGCTGTTGCTAAGTAATCACAGTATTCCAAGATGGGTTTTTCTGAGTAAAAGGCAGGGGGAGGAGGCAAGGCTCTTTCCAGGCCTGTTTTGCCCTTCGAGGGAGGACTCATTAGGGCCAGGCCTGACTAGGGTTGACAGATCCAGATTGGGAAGTTCCTGGAGATTTTGTGGTAGAGTCTGAGGAGGGCAGGGTTTGGGGAGGGGAGAGGCCTCAATCAGATTTAATGCTGCAGAGTCCACCTTCCAAACCGGGGGGCGCAGATCTCTGTTGTCTGGAGTTTAGTTGTAATTCTGGGAGATCTCCAGGCTCCACCTGATAGTTGGTAACCCTAGGCCTGGCAGCAACCTCTGTGTAACTTGATACCACCCAACTTTCATGACTCAGCTATTGTTCAGAAATTGGCTGATTGCTATTGTTCAGAATCAGCCGCACTATGAAAGCCAGTGTGGTGTAGCAGTTAGAGTAAATCCTGGGAGACTGAGGTTCAAATCCCCATCTTGCTATGGAAGCTCACTGGGTGTTTTTGGACCAGTCACATACTTTAGCCTACCGCACTGTGTTGTTGTGCAGATAAAAAGGGGGAGAAAAAAAATAATGTAAGCTGCTTTGGTCTTCACTGTGGAGAAAGGGGGGGGGGATAAATTAAGTAAACCAACAGTAAATCTAGCTGAAGATGGGAGGCAGATAAAATTTGGGTTGGTGAATGGCTGAGAAGGAGACAGTGAGGAGGGGACAGGAGATGGGAGTTGCCAGAGGAGGGAAATAAGAAATCATGTGGGGAAGTATCCCATCCTCGTCGCCAGTGAACTATATGTCTTTGAGGGCTCCCTACTCTGCAGCATCCAGCACCACACAACTGGGCCGCAGTTTTCTTAGGCGGAGGCTGCCATGGGAGGGGGAGCTTACAAGGGGCAGATAAAGGTAGGTTGGCTATTGAGTGGGAAGGAGATAGGATTGCCAATTCCAGGTTACTAATTTCCTAGAGATTAGGGGGTTGGAGCCTGGGGAGGGTGGGGTTTGAGAAAGAGGGGGACCTCAGAGGAGTATAATGGCATAGATTCCACCCTCCAAAGTGGCAGTTTCTTCCATGTGAACTAGGGTTGTCAATCTCCAGGTTAGGGCTGAAGTTCACCCAGAATTACAACTATTCTCTAGATGACAAATATCAATTCCTCTGGAGAAAATGGCTGCTTTTGAGAGTGTATGACATTATACCCTGCTGAGGTGACTTCCCTCCCCAAACCTCACCATCCCAAGACTCCACCCCCAAATCTCCAGGAGTTTCCCAACTTGGAGCTGGCAACCCATAGGGGAACTGACTCTGTAGTTGGGAGATCCTTTGTAATTCCAAGAGATCTTCAAGTTGGCAACCCTAGAAGGAGAGAATGAAGCAAGAAAGGGGGAGAGGCTCTGGGGGCTTTCAGGAAAGGGAAAGATTGGCCTAGAGCATCCATGACACGTATTTGTCCAGCCTCTGCTTAAAGACTGCCAGCAAGGCGGAGCTCATGATGAGGTTTCTCAGGGAAAGGAAAGAGGAAATAGTAGGGGAGGGGGAAATGAGTTGCCTTCCACAAGTCGTTGAGGGTTCCCATTCTAATAATGAAGTTGGCCATATCTGAGGATCCCGTAATTGGATCTGTGAATGGACAAGACAGATCTTTCTACAGACCTGAAGAATGCCCCAGGTTTGCAGAAAAATCTGAAATAAAAAAATCACATGGGTCTTTTTAAAAAAAAACAAACACGAAATGATAAAAGATGGCGTGTAATTTTAAAAATTAGAAGTCCTCACTGACAGTTACTAGGCAACCACAGCATTCTAGGCACTTTCTATCAGTAAAAGGGCAGGGGTGGGATGGGGTGGCAGGGCCCTTTCCAGGGCTGTTTTGGCCTGGAAAGGGCCAGGCCTGGCAGCCATGCTGGGTGACTTGATATCACCCGACTGTATGTCTCACCTAGGCCTGGCTGCTTACCACTGTTCAACAGCAACCATCCTATGAAAGCCAGTGTGGTGTGGTGGTTAGAGTTTTAGAATATGGTCCGGGAGATCCTTTTCTAAATGACCTGTCTGCCATGGAAGCTCACTAAGTGGTGGTGTACCTGTCATATACTTTGAGCCTAACCTATCTCACAGGGTTGTTGTGAGGATAAAAAGGAGGAGAGGATAATGATAAAAGCTGCTTTGGTCCCCAATGTGAAGAAAGTTGGGGTATAAATTAAATAAATAATGAATATAGCTGAAGATGGGAGGCAGATAAAAGACAAGGTGGTGAATAGCTGAGAAAGATAAAATAAGGAAGGGAAAGGGGAGTGGATTTGGGGATGGACAGAAGGAGGGAAAGAAGAAATATTGGGGGGAGGGGGATAGAGGGGAAAGTGATGTGCCTCCCTACAAGTCCTTGAGAGTTTCCTACCATGCAGGTGGGCCCAACCCAGTGGTCTGCACCACAAAACTGTGGCATAGTTTTCCTAGGTAGAAGCTGTGGGGTGGGGGGGTGCAGAGGGAAAGTTGAAGACAGAAGGACAGGTAAAAGTAGGTTTGCTGTTTAGGAGGTAGAGAAGGAAGCAGGAGAAGGGGAGAGGCTATTGGGGGGGGTTTCAGGGATGGGAAAGAGAAAATAGTGAGGAAGGGGGAAATTAGCCCCCCCCCCCACAAGTCCTTGCAGGTTCCCATGTGTATTTAATCTGTGCCCCCTTTATATTCAATGTGAGTCACATTCTATTCAGACTAATCAATCATACCTCAGAAGAATGTTTACAAAATAATCCCCTTGGTAATGACTATCTTCGTAGAGGCTTCAAAGTAATATGTTTTGTATTGAACGCTCAACAAATGTAGGCTGTGAAAGAATTTCAGGATAATGATATAAAGCTCACAAAGCATAATGACAAAGCAAATAGGTGAATATGTACAATTCCATGCCCATATGAGAAGCCTGACTTTTGTGCATGTATGTTACATAGGGTAGATCCTTACATGATACAAGAACATATATTTGAAAGAAAGCTGTGTAAATTGCATTCTTATCATTTCTTTTATAGCACTAGATAGCACAAGTTTTGGTATTTTCGTTTGACTTTGAAATCAGCCTATAGATCTCAACTTTATCATGGTTAAGCTTGTAATTTATGTGTGCTACTGTCATTATTGTTTCATGTGAAATTGATCTAAAGGTACACATATCCTACACAGCTAGGTACTCTATACCACTTCAGTAAGGGAGCTGAATATATCAGTATCTTGAGGGTTTCTCTGTCCCCTGACATCCAAAGGGTTTGTTTGAACATCTTGCTATATGAAATGCTTCCTGATCTTGTTACTAAGCAACCATTTCGTGCTGCGTTGAGAAAGGCATTTCTGTTCTTCCAGAAACTGTTCCTACTGCTTCCACCATCATCATCTCTGTTGTGAAAAAGGGAGATCTATGTTACCTAGTCAGCCTCCCTCTCTGCCAACAGTTATTGTAGTCTAATTTAAGGCTCCCGAGGGTCATATTGAATGTCTCTTAGAATATTTTATATCTGGTGTGAATGGAGTAAGATTGTGGCTAGACACCAGCCTCTTTTAGACTACGAGAATATCTTATTGTAATGAACTGTTGCCAAGAAAAAGCCCTTAGGAGTTTCTTGACACATAGAAAAATCTACTGACCACTTTCCTTTATGGCTAGCGTCCAGAATATGGAAAGGTTCACCATTTAGAACTTTTGCGGGATCTGTGGGAAAGCAATAAAATGAATTTGTTATAAGCAACTCACTAAATATGAGTCTGGGAACATTAAAAACTTGGATTCGGTTTTGCTTGAGAGTTCATCACTGTTCTAACTTCTCTTTTAAAATGCTAGGTTAAATCGAATGCTTGAAAAAATTGAGAACAGTTATTTTGATTCTGAACCAATTTTGAACAATAATACTTTCAGTATAATGTTTTCATGTAATCATACCACAGCCTCCAGAACCACCACCCCTCTATAAATTTATATATATGTATGTAGGTGTGCATGTAGATATGGGGAGGAAGAGACATGAGAAAATACATAACAGCAACTGAAATCAAAGACTTGGCATACATTCTTATGATAGTTTTTAGTTAAAAACAAATTACATTGGGACATGGGAGTGGTTACTAAAATTATAACTAGATGGAGATAATATGTAGAATTTTCCCTCCTTTTATCAATAGTAGAACTCTCTCAGAGAAGTACATTAGAAGTTGTTTCAGGCTTGATAAAAGGTAGGATGAGTGAGTAACGTATGGAATCACAGGGTGTTGTGATGGCTTTTTAAAATTATCAGACAAAGCCTTTAATAAGTCTACTTCCATATATACTAAGCATCAGGCCCTGCGCTTTCATAAGGTGAGGTAAGGCAGTTGCCTAAGGGCATGAATGTAGAAGGGCGCCGCAATGGCCCGCCAGCCCGCCCCTTTCCCCCCCTCACCAAAAGCCCTGCTCCACTCCATTGGCCCTTGGCCTGCCGCCCCTCTGATGCCATCAACGCGATTTGGTGCCCTTTCCTCACTTGGTACTGTGAGGCGGGAGAGGCAGCCAGCCACATCTGTCAAATGCATGAGGCGGGATGTGCGCATGCGCAAGGGGGCACAGTGCACGGGCCTGGCGGGGGCCACCTAGTCGAGTGCCAGTCGGGGCTTCCTCCTTCCTCACACTCTCCTTCCCCGACAGGCCAGGGGCGCCGTGAGCAGAGCAAGGCCATATCTCTGCCTCCTTCCCTCCCTCCCCTGCTGGCCGTCTGTGTGGGGTGGGGGAGAGGAGAGGAGACCTGAAAGGCGATGCTTTCTTCAGGGTCCTGACTGTTTCAGATCCAGGACCCTGAAGCAGCGCCTTTCCCTGGCTGGGGGGGGGGGGACTGGCCACCAGCCTCCCCAGCCAAGCAGCCGAAATGCTCTGCCGGTCGGCTTGACTCGCGAGGGAGGTGGCCTTGTATATTTGGGCTGAAGTCGTGTTCATGTGAATGGAAAGGGGGATGAGATTACAAACAGACCATGGCGGGCCCGGATTTTGGTGGCGGCTGGATCCCTCTCTCTGCCCTGCACCTGGCCACACCCATCAGCTGGGGGGGGGCGTGCGTGAAAAGGACGGCTCTTTCAAGACACCCCAATGTAATTTTTCTCACCCCCCTTCCCCACCTAGTAATATGGACTTAATTGCATTTACTCTGAAGACAGCGTGTGAGAGAGAGGGGGGAAAGCACCTCTGACTTTGTGAAGTGCTAAAAAAGGACTGCTCTGGGGTAAGAAGCTTAAGAATCGCAATTAACTATTGTACAAATGGTATGATTACAAAATAAATAAAAATAATCTTAAAAAAAATAGGATCGTAGCCTCAAGTGAGGGGGGGGAATGGAAGGCACACCTGAGTGTCAAACAAAGCTCACTTCGAACTGGGGGAGGGAATAATTGGATTGGGTCAAGAAGAGCCTGAGGTTTTCCCTTTAAAATAAATGTGTCCCAGGGTGTCACCTCTGAAGTTTGCCTTGTAGCATCTGAGGCCCTGCTCTGGGATGGTGGTGCGGGGGGCGGGGCGGCGGTTGCCAATGCCCATGCTTCTTCGCTTAGTTTGGCATTGGGGCTGGAGGGGAGCTGGTCAGGCCCCTTGGCGCTGGCAGAAGCTTACCTCCCCCTCGCCCACCCCCCACTCTTCTTTCTCCTTCAGCACTTCTTTGGAATGGCTGCTTGATCCTGGTCTGTTCTTGGCTCTGGAGCAGCCGCCCTTGCTCCCCGTTTCTTTTTGGAAGTCTCTCCTTCTCTGTCCCCTATACCTAGTCCTTGGAGGCAGTGGGTTGCGTCTCCGCCTTTCCAGCATCTGCCAGGGCTTCCCAGAGTTGCCAGCTCTGGGTTGGAGATACCTGGAGATTTTGGGGGTAGAGCCTGGGGAGAGAGGGGTTTGGGAAGGGGGGGTGAGACTTCAGTGGTATATAATGTCAAAGAGTCCATCTTCCAAAGCATCCATTTTCTCCAGGGGAACTGATCTCTGTCACTGATCACTGATCTTTGATCTACTTCTAATTCTAGGAGATCTTCAGGTCCCACCTGAAAGTTGGCAATCCTGTTTACTCCTCCAACTTCTGGACCTTCAAAGTCTACCCCCCCCCATTATAGTCCCATAGTGACTTTTCCTCCCTCCTCCCCCAAACTTTAATTACTCATTCAAAAGAGTTCAGTATCAGCCATGCCTTGGGTGATTTCTACCTCATCCCAATTTTTCTTTTCTAATCTGCTCCTTCAAAGCTTGGGACTGTTTAGCTCTCTTCCACCACCACTTTTTTACTTTCCCTGAGAACTCATCTCTGTGTGACTTCTCTGCTCCAACTGGATCTGCACAGTTTAGAATATTGCTCTGTTGTAATGATAATTCACATCCTGGATTTTTCCAGCATTGTGCTCTACCCACATACACACCTCATGTCCTTTGCCACTGGTTTCAGTGGGTTTTCCATTAGTTTGATTCCCTCTTCTGTCTCCTCCTTGGACTTTGTGGTTTCTGCCTTAAGTTTATCCCCATATTTGATTCATTTTTGCCCCAATCTTCTGATATATTGTTCCTCTGCTGGTTATTTCTCTTCAAGCAGTGGAATACTTTTGAGGCATATATTGCTTTTACACAGACTGAACAATGTACTTTCAATGCACTTCACAACTGGATTTTACTGAAATCGTAAAATCCACTTGCAAATTATTGTTAAAGTGCATTGAAAATGAATTGAAAGTACAGTATTCAGCATGTGTAGACAGACTGTGTCCCTTCTAAATTCATGATCTGCATTTTCCATCTATCCTGCTATTCAAAGAGTCTTCAGCCCCATGTCTCTGATCTCCTGTTAAGGCCAGGATTATCCACTCTGTTCAGTGGCACTCTCTTTCTCATCATATTCTTGCAGTCCTTTCCTTCCCTCCTCTCTGTTCCACTCTCATTTGATGACTGACCCTGGCCAGATAATATGAAACTTCTTAATGAATTCTGCTTCAACAGTTTCACACTGGAGTCTCCCTTTGAAGTTATTTTGTTGAAGGATGGCAGATTTCATAGTGGCAGTGCCTTGTTTGAAAATTGGTGGGCGCACGGGGGGGGGGGGGAGGGCGCCAGAAGGTAGCCTCGCCTAGTATGCAAAAAACCCTGGCACCGGCCCTGCTAAGCATGATACTTACATCTTGTGGTATTACTGACTCCGAACTTGGAGGTTCCATTTAACTATCATGGAGAGTAGTTCCCTTTATTGAGGCTGAATAAATTTCTTTCATCATTTTGAATACAAAGAATGGTATAATTAATAATGGCACAAATGTGTTAACCGTATCTGAACACTATGAATACAATTATACTTTTCTATGAGTATTTTCCAGTAGCATCCCTCCAGGTATTCTGAGGGCCCGGTTTGAAATTGCAATACGAAAAATGCCTTCTTAAAATTGGTATTGAGGAGTAGCTTCAAGGTCTTAACTTGAATTAGTCAGACACTTCCCACTGAAAGAACAGTCCCATTTATGTTATCATTTGGAAGTGAGACTAAAGTTCAGATAGTTTGTCTGCATTTACCTGCTTCTCACAGATCACAGTAAAGATGACCTAACCCTATCTCATGTTTCATTAACCCTCTTTCTTAGGAAATACTTCTTTTTGGCCTGCTTTCTAGGGCTGGAGTATAAAAAGGCCATGTCCCACCACTCTTGCGGGATTTTCATGAACGTCTAATGAATCACATTTTAAAGAAGTTTTATGTGTGAGGGTTCAGTACAGATTCAAGATAGCTGAGAAATTTTATTGTTTCAGTTGGCTGAAAACATTCTCTAGCAGAGAGCCAATTTGCTATAGTGTTTAAGAACAGTGGACTCTAATCTGGAGAACCAGGTTTGATTCCCCGCTCCTCCACATGCAGCCAGCTGGGTGACCTTGGGTCAGTCATAGCTCTCTCAGCCCCACCTACCTCACAGGGTGTCTGCTGTAGGAAAGGAAGGGAAGGTGATTGTAAGCCGCTCTGAGACTCCTTTGGGTAGTGAAGGGCGGGATATAAAGCCTGTTGTTGTTGTTCAGGTTTGATTCAGCTCCCAAATGTAAACATGAAAAATGGGTGAAAGATTTGTTTTTATTACTGCATATCCAAATCGTAAAATATAAATTTAAACTTTCACCCTATTGACTACCCATCAGATTCTGGGCTCAATTTAAGGTACAAGCTATCACATATAAAGGCTTCATGGTGCCTCATATATGTGAACCTGCATCTTCCTCTAAGCTCTACCGTCACTCATTTGAGCAGGGCCTTAGATCAACAACTGCCCATACACGTGTATCCCCCATTTTGGCCCTCACCTTATGGAATGGCCTGCCTGATGAGATCATGAAGGCTGCCACTCTCCTTGCTTTCCACAAAGTATGTAAAACTGAATTATTCAAGAGGGCTTTTTATACAGGTAACAGAATTGTACTGTAAGAAACAGTTCAGAAAGATACTTGAGTAAAGGATTAGGGACTGGGGCCTATATTGCTGTGTGTAGTTTTTACTGTTCGTTGCTGTAAGTAGGATCCTACTACGTAATTTTTGCACTGTTTAACACATGTTAATACTTATGCTTTGTTTCAGCTCTTGTTTCACATGCTAATATGTATGCTTTGTTTCAGCTCTTGTTTCAGATTTCTAATTGGTTCTTTCTACATTCCAAATTCTATTGGATTGTTTATTGGGTGTCCTATCCTGTTGATTGTATTGATTTACTCTGTGTAATATGCCGTGAGTCCCAGGTCTACCAGTACAGTGGAAAAGGGTGGGTAGAACTCTGGACGCCAGGTCTACCAATATAGTGGAAAAGAGTAGGTAAAGGGGAGGGTAGACCTGTTCTCTGGAGGCCTGCTCTACCCCCATAGAGGACAACATTTTCTGTAATGAAATTTTACTTGATACTGTTTTCTGTTATAATGTTTAAATTATTCTAAAAATATAGTTTAAAATAATTAATGCTGAGATTTTTACAAGCTTATGAAAAGTAATCTTCTAAAAAAACTAATGTACGTGATAGTCAAGTGTAGACTTGCTCAACTTTATTACTACTAGCTTTTTTGCTCATGAGGTAGCATTTTTGCTCACAACTGTAGCATTTTATTAATATAGCTTTTTATTTATTCGTTCTCTTAAATTGTGCTTTTAAATTGTGGTTTTTATGTATCTTAATGGTTATTGTTTTGTTTACATTGTAAGTGGACTTGAGTTCCATAAAGTAGAAAGACATCTAATAAATGTTTTAAATAATGAAGTTTACGGGATCCTCGTTGCTTCCCTCCATAGCCCCTATATAATTACTGTCCTGCTTTGCAGAAGTGAAGGATACCAATTGAACATTATTGTTCATTGAGCTCAAACGAATTGTGGTTGAGCAGTGGGATGTATCTTCAAGAGGGGAAAAAAAACCTCTGTTAACTTCAGCCTAGCAATTGGAAGACTTTTCACTACTATCTGGAAGCGATTGATTATTGCTAAGTTAGAATAGTGAACTACTTTATTCTTTTTTATTATGCCGTATCAACTATTGTGTTATTAATGTAGAATACAATACAATAGATATACAGGTTTCTTTGTGTGAAGAAAAATTTAACACATGCAGAGGTATAATATTGTGCCTGTATTTTACCACAGAAGCATTTCAGGAAAAAAGAGCAAGCAATTCTGTACTGATTTATAAGATTTAGTTTTTTATATTAACTAGAGGGTTACAAGCGGGTGACCCACAAGGACTTGTGGAGAACAACTAATTTTCTCCTCCCCCACTATTTCCCTTTCCTGAAAGCCCCACTAGCCTCTCATCTTTTCTTAGTCTCCTTACCACACACTAGCCAACTTACCTTTATCTTCCCCTGTGTCTTAGTTTTCCCTCCTTTCCATCACAGCAGCCTCTCCCTTGGGAAAACTGCCTTTCCAACTGCTAGGCTGGGCCCAGTTGAACAGGGCTGAGCTGGGCCAAGTTACATGGTGCTGGCAGCTGGGCCAGGCACAGTGCAGAACCCACAAGGATTTGTGGGAAGCACCACTCTCCCGTTTCCCCTTTACCTGTACTGTTAGCAGTCAGAGCCTTCCTGCAGAAGGGTAGTTTGTACAAGACATCCCTTTTTAAATACCACCCCCAAAATCACTTGTCTACTGTACAGCCTGGCCTAGAAGTGGAAACAAGATGGAGCTGGAACAAAATGGACGCTGGCCAGAGACAAGCCTGGGAAACTTTTTTGGTTAGGTGACTTAGGGTCACTGACTTGCTAATTGATCTCTTCCCACCCTAAACGAAATAATTTATATCTCAATAATGGGTTTCCTGAGAACCCCTCTGCACAGCTGATCTTGCTTTCCCTTACCTTAATTAATGGGCTATTTATATAGTTCGATAGTCTCTCCCATCCCATATTCAAGGGTCATAGGGAACTTTTAACACTTTTAATTTCTATCTAGCAATCCAACCAAGGAACTTTAGCCACACTCATGCAAACTGTCACAAGTTTTTTCAAGTCTTTGTCCATCCATGGAAAAGCCATCAAGCCTCTCTCAACACATTGTTCTACCCCAGAGAAGCTAATCATGGTATTGTGTTAGGGGCACATACGTCAGACCACCCCAGGGTCAATTTTCCTATCACTGGACACATTCTGCCCAGTGCAGGGTGTGGGTGTTCTCAGCACTGAACATTGCATCCCTTTTAGTTTGTCCTCGGTTTCTTTTTCCTGCTTCCCGGGAAACGCTGGCCGGTTCCCTCATTGACTTTTACAGACCTTGACCTCCAGGACCTGGTAAATAATCCATTAGTGGTACAAGGGCATCCGCTAAAAGTTCCTTTAAATTTTCATTTTTTTTTCTTCTGGAATCCCATGGAAACGTAGACGTATGTGGATCTTTCCAGCTGGAGCTGTATTAGCTGTGTTTTGTCAGAGGATCTTCCTTTATCCACTTCATCCATTCTTTTGTTAATACTCTCAGTCTTTTTTTCCATCATTTTTATTGTTTTCTCGGTAGCTGAGGTTCTTTTATCCATTTGAGTCAGTTGTTTTTGGACAGTGTCCAATTTAGTGTTGAGATTAGTCATCTGCTCCATTAGAGGGCGCAGTGCATTTGCTAGCAATGTAGAAAAGTCAGTGGTTACTTCCTGGTTCCGGGAAGGAGTCGTTGGTTGATTATTTCTGGGGAGTGGTTTTTTCTCCGGCATCGTTTTCCGCCCTCTCCCTGCCATAATACCAACAAGAAGTAAGTTTTCTAAAACAAGATAAAAGTTCAACAATTTTAGTCGGCTTTATACTAGCATACAGTTTCTGACTTTGTTAAGATTTTCTTCTGTTTAGATTAGCTTAAAGTGTTTTGTTCTTGATTTAAAACCGCTTTTCAGGTTTTACTGGTGGAGGGGGGGGGAGTCTTGCGTTCCCCCTCGACCCACGCTTTGTTTGTAGGCGCTTCTAATTTCTACCCAGGCTCATACTCACTTTGTAACACTTGAACGTTGCTTAACTCACGGTTTGGAGCCTTGGGGATCTTTTAGAAACATTTTTTAAACTTTCAATTGTGTCCGCTTGCTCCGGCACTCATCTCTGATTGCCATATTGGCTCTGTGGCGACAGGACCTTAAAGGGAAAAGGTGAGCCTCAATTCCTTGGCCGTCACCTTGGAAGAGGCTCTCCTCAGCTCCCCAAGCTGGGGGTCTCCTACAAAGACCTTGGGAGGGCCCGGGACCATCTTGGTCCCTTCCCGTCAGTCGGGTCTCGAGTCGACTCATCTCCATCAGAGCTAGACGGGACGCGTCCGAGTGGCAAAATAAAACACCTTTTCTGAAGTACTACTGCTGTCCATTTATTTGAGAATTCTTAGGGAACAATCCCTGTAAACATTGGTGGAGCTCCCCTAGTTACCCCCTTTTGCTAGTCTCCAATTTTGCTAATTCCCTCAATTAATTTGGAGACCCCCAATTTTGGTAACAGTACTATTTCCTATTTTCCTTCCCCTAACAGCCCCCCATATCCTCCCCTTTCATCGCTTCCCACCCACCCACCAACCTTTTATCTGCAGCCCCATCTTCAACTGCATATATTTACTTCATTTATATCCCACCTTTCTCCACGATGGGGACTCAGAGCAGCTTACATCATTCTCCTCTCCTCCATTGTATCTTAACAACAACCCTTTGAGGTAAGTTAGGCCAAGACTGTGTAATTGGCCCAAGGTCAGCCACTGAGCTTCCATGGCAGAACAGAGATTCAGTCCTGGGTCTTCCAGATCCTAGTCTGAAACTCTAACCACTATACCTCTCTGGCTTTTATGGGGCAAGTGCTGTTGAACAGGAGCAAGCAGGTCAGGCTTGGATGAGCTGAGTCATGATTTCATATGGTATCAAGTTGCCTGGTGGTTGCTGCCAGGCCTGGCCTTGATGAGTTCTCCCTCAAAGGCCAAAACAGCCATGTAAAGTGCCTGCATCCTTGGCATGCCTTTCACTGACAGAAACCAAGGTTGGCAGCACTGCAGGCATTTGTTTCTTCAGACTACAGGAGCTGCTTCTATTATTTTGGGACAGCTAGATTCCAATCCAGTAGCATCTTAGTGACCAGTAAGATTTTTTTTTGGGGGGGGGGTATGAGCTTTCAAGAATCAAAGCTGCCTTCGTCATACCAATACAGCTACCCTCTGAAACCCTGTGTAGTAGATTTCAGGTTTTTTAGGTTTGTAAAAATCTCTAGTCTGTTCATGGCTCCAGTCTCTGGATTGTAGGAGCCACAGATTTGGCCATGTTGAGAATTAGATATATGGATAATGTTCCACTACAGGAATTGAACAATATAGAGATTCTTCTCATTCTCGCTCTCAGCCCTCCTCTCTACTGTCTCCCCTTCCCTCTCCCTTTCCCTCAGTCACCCCCCCCCCCTTCTTAGCTTAGTTTCCTCTGGCTTTCTCATTCCTCTCTACTTGCTTGAAGCCCCACTTAGTGATTCCCCCTCCGCCCGCACCCTGTCTCATTTCCTTTTCTATTTTTATTCCTATGCTTTCTGTTGTTTATCTACCCATACTGTACCTTTTTGCCTCTCATTCCCCTTTCAAACTGAAACTGAATGTGTCTTTCACACCCACAGTGTCCTGTTCTCTCTTCCTTTCTCTTTGCATGCTTCTCTTAGACAGAAGAGACACATCTGTGGATGGATTTAGAGGGCAGTCGCCATGTGTGAATGCATTGAGCTTAACAGGACAGCTTTCTCCAGGAATTATTATTTATTTATTTTTTACTTTTAAATTTTTTTATTAGTTTTTTGAAAGAGAGGGAAATAGGGAGTAGAGGAGGGGTAAAAAAAGAGAAAATAGTGCTTACAGTTATTTTTACAGTTATTTCTACAAGCTCTACTACATTTTATTAATACTTCTATTTATACAATCCAGTAGTTCTTTGTATTAAATCTGGTCACTTAAGTCCATACATTTCTTGACATCTGCAAAAAATCAAATTATTGCCTTTACATCATAAAAGCATTCTGTAACTTCTTAGAAAAGATTATACCATCTTGTTATCTTAATACTTTTTTAATATAATCATGTTTCAATTGTATTAATTTCATATCTGTGGATTCTCATAGACAAATCTTTCATAACCTCTTATATTAATACAATGAAGAGACTGGCAGACTATTTGAAGAGGAGGAGAGAAAGGCAAAAAAATAACTTGTATGAAAAATGAAACAGGAAATAAGGTTTATAAGGAGAACCAGATAAAAGAAGTCTTTACAAGATTCTATCAAAACTTATTTACAGGAGGAGAATGTAACCAGTTTGATAAAGTTATAGATAAAAACATTAGGAAAGAGGATTTGTTAATCTTAAATAAGGATATTACACAACAAGAAATTTTGAATGTTATAAAGAATTTAAAAAATGGAAAGTCACCAGGGTTGGATGGATTCAGGGCAGACAAAGGACTCCAGATCCACACAACCGCTGGACCTGGTTCTTTGTTGAGCCCCCTGCTTCAGAAACCCCTCTCCTGAGGCCCCCCTAGGAGATTAGATATCCAAACTCCCCCAAACCGTGTAATTTGAGTGACTGCAGGAGCAGAGCTCTGCAGCCTACCTCAATCCCACTGCACCAAAATCGAAAGTCCTCCAGGATTTCTTTTTTTTTTTTTTTTGTGAAAAACAATTTATTAGGATATATTAATAGGTCAAACATATATCACATTACCAACTGTTATACATCCTTCTTCTTCTAATTCCCCACCCCTTTTGACTTCCCACAGTGCTCCAACCCCCAGCCCAAATCTTAAATTTTCTTCCTTTCTCCCTTACTTATTACTCAATTTCTACAGGTAACACATCTTTCAACTATTGTTCTTCTCATTTACACTTCTTCTAATATCACTCTTTTTTCAATAGTTATCAAAGCAAAGTAAGTTGTTCTTTACATCCCAATATTTCTCTAAATAATCTTTAAAGTCTTTCCAATCTGCAAAAAATTCTTCTGCCTCCAGATTCTTAAGTTTTCTTGTCATTTTATCCATTTCAGCCATAAAGAGTAGTTTTTTTATCCACTCCCCGATTTCAGGAGTTCTTTCTTGCTTCCAGCATTGAGCATATGTCATTCTTGCAGTTATAATCATATACCACATCAAAGTTCTTTTCGCAATATTAACTTCTTCCATTTTAAGACCCAAAAGGAATATTTCAGGCTCTTTCTTAAATTTGCATTTCACAATTTTTTCCATTTCCGAATGGACCTCCGTCCAAAGGTTTTTTGCTTTATCACAAGTCCACCACATATGATAAAAAGAGCCCTCTATTTTTTTACATTTCCAGCACTTATTTAACATATTACTACTCATATTTGCTATCTTCTTTGGCGTCATATACCATCTATACATCATTTTAAAACAATTCTCTTTCAAGTTATTACATGTTGATATTTTCATTGCATTTTTCCACAAAAATTCCCAAGATGACATAGATATTTCTTTGTTCATATTAATTGCCCCTTTTATCATCTGCTCTTTAACTATTTCGTCTTCTGTATACCATTGTAACAATATCTTATACATTTTAGATATCAACTTTTTACCTCCCTCAAACCATACATTTTCAAATTCATTATATGTTTTCCTAAACACAAAGACTTTTTATCTGTTTTAAACAAATCATAAATCTGTCTATATTGTAACCAACCATAATTAAAGTCCAAATCTTCTTCCGCTTTCATTTCAAACGTCTTTCCCACAGGTTTCAAAATGTCTCTATATTGAAGCCAATCTTCTCCTTTTTGTGTCGAATAAGGTTTGATTACCTCTGCCGGTACTATCCAAAGTGGTCTCTCGTCTGAGAAGAACCTTCTATACTTAGTCCATGTATCAAATAGCGTTCTTCTAATATAATGGTGTTTAAAAAAATTGTCCATTTTCATTTTCCCATACCATAGATAGGCGTGCCAGCCAAATTTACAGTCATGATCTTCTAACGCCAACAACTTTCTATTGTCCAAAGTAATCCATTGTTGCAACCAAGTTAGGCAAACCGCATCATGATACAGTCTAAAATTTGGTAGTTGAAATCCACCTCTTTCTTTAGCGTCACATAAAATCTTCATCTTGATCCTTGGTTTCTTCCCAGCCCATACAAACTTTGAAATTTCTTTCTGCCAAGAATTTAATATCTTTGCATCTCTCACTATTGGGATTGACTGAAATAAAAACATCAAGCGAGGTAAAATGTTCAATTTAACCACCGAAATTCTCCCCAAAAGTGACAAATTTAATGTATTACATTTTTTAATATCTTGCTGTATTTGAGGCCAAAGTTTGTCATAGTTATTCTTAAAAAGGTCTATATTCTTCATTGTCAAGTCAATTCCTAAATATTTAGTCTTTTTGACAACTTCACACTGTATCAATCTCTGAAGTTCCTCCTGCTTCCCACCAGTCATATTTTTACACATCACCTTGGATTTGTTTTTATTTACATAAAAACCTGCTAAATCACCAAACTCTTTTATTTTCTCCATGAAAGTCCTCCAGGATTTCTTGATTGCTTATTTCCCAGTTTGTGTAACTTGTATTCCCTTGTTTGTGTGATAGACTTGCTGTTTATTACATTCACAGTTGCGGTTATCTTGTCACATTTCCTTTCAGTCTTCCTGTCTTTCTCACTTTTCTCTTTGTTAATCTGTGTCATTAATGATCAAATCTAGTTCAATTCAAAGTTGCATCTTTGTCACTTTCCTTCTGCCCCTTATATTTTCTCCACAATTATTTCCCCAAAGATTGCACCTCTGTATACGTAGACTTTAGAACCCACAATAGTTTTGGAAGGTACGCATGTAAAGGCCACATGTGTATTCTTCCTCGCTTCCCTGTCTTGCCCGTTCATGGCTCTAATCTCTAGATTTAAATATCCACAGATTTGGACTCAAAGCTGTCCAAGGAACTCAGTCTTATGTATATTTACTTGGGAACAAGTCCCATTGAGCCCAGCAGAATTTGCTTTCACATATATATCCTTGGAATCAAGCTGTAAATATTTCTGAGTAATACAAGAACACATTCTAGTGTTCCTGACAGCATTAGATTACTTTTAAATATTTTTCCACTCTTGTTTAATTACAGCTACTTGAACTCTTCCTGTGCAGAGGATGTAGGTTTGTGATTTCTTAGTTAAATAAATGTATACTGTTCCGTAGCATCTGAAAACCATTTAATTTTCCTGCCACTTGAAGTTTTCGTTCTGTATTTTTTAAAGAATGCATGGTGGTGGATTTATGTTGGTATACTGAGTTCAGAAAACAGAATCCCACCTTTCCCTAAGTGTATGAGCCACCCTCAGCTGAGCATTCTTAGCTGAATCTAATAGGCAGGACATAATCAGCTTCTTGCTGAGGGATGAATGATCAGCAGGTTCAATATATTCCACACTAAATATATTCATAGAATCACAGAGTTGGAAGGGGCCATACAGGCCATCTAGTCCAACCCTCTGCTGAATGCAGGATCCGCATAGACTAGAGCATCCCTGACAAGTCTTTGTCCAGCTGCTGCTTAAAGACTGCAAGTGAGGCACAACTCCACT
Source organism: Gekko japonicus (assembly GCF_001447785.1). Classification (NCBI taxonomy): domain Eukaryota; kingdom Metazoa; phylum Chordata; class Lepidosauria; order Squamata; family Gekkonidae; genus Gekko; species Gekko japonicus. The sequence continues at coordinate 395,229 of NW_015169193.1, forward strand.
GTTGCACAACTCTTACTGTAAAAATTTTTCCTAATATCCAGCAGGTACCTTCCCACCCTTAATTTAAACCCGTTATTGCAAGTCCTATCCTCTGCTGCCAACAGGAACAGCTCCCTGCCCTCCTCTAAGTGACAGCCCTTCAAATCCTTAAAGAGAGCAATCATGTCCCCCCCTCAACCTCCTCTTCTCCAGACTAAACATTCCCAAGTCCCTTAGTCTTTCCTCATAGGACTTGGTCTCCAGGCCCCCGATCATCCTCATCACTCTCCTCTGCACCTGCTCCATTCTGTCCACATCCTTTTTGAAGGGGGGCCTCCAGAACTGTAGACATCAGTAGAGCAGTTAAAAACAATGTTAAAATAAATAAAATCCATATATCAATTACTGAATCTCAGATGGTGTCAATATTGCTTCTGTCTGTTTTTGCTCTGGATTGGGGGCATGCTTAAATTTAGTGAAAAGGCACATAAAGATTATTTCCCACCTGCCTAACTAGAGAATGATCTTGCGGTTTGGTCCTGAGGAGCTGAGTTGTCCCCCCCCCCCCCCGGTTGTTTAGGGGGCACTTTTCAACACCTTTTTCACTTATCAGACCTTTCTGAAGTATATTGAAATGGTGGTGAGTGGGTTTCATCCTGTGCCTCAGTGACTGCTCCAGCCATTGTAGTAGACTTAGTGGTGATTGCATGGTTGCTACATCATGCCATTTTCTGTGTCTACAGTATGCCGTACTTTCTTTGATTCAGGCCCAGAAGCTAGGGCAGGTGTTTTGTATGTATATGCTTTTTTATTATGCTTCAGTATTGATGATGATTAGCTGTTCTCTGGTTTTTAAATGCTATGGATCTCTGTTAAATGCCACGAAAATTAAAACATCTGAAGCTTGTATTTTTCATTTGCATGATTTCCATTTCTTTAAGCAGTTCGTATGGTAACGCTTCTTTTCTTTCCTAACATGTTCCTGAATTTCGTTCTTGTGTGACGAATCGGCTGGTGCTGGCAAATTGTAGAGCCCATTGTGAAGAATGGCAGACCACCAACATCTCATAGCATGCACTCATTCCTTCATCAGTACACAGGATCCTTCAAAAAACCGCCACTACGAAGACCGCACAGCGTTATAGGTGGCAGCCTTGGCTCTTTCATGGCAATGCCAAGGAATGGGAGCAGACTAGGTAATACATTGCATTGGTATCTTTGTATTATCAGTTCATGAAGAGAATATGTGAATTCTTTGGTTATACATGCTCCTTAACATCAAAGTAAAAATGTTTCAAATATGGCCATAGGAACAGAATTTAAGAATATTGAATATTTCTTCAGTCTCTAATTCAAAATTGACTTGGAAGGAAACTGTCTATGAAAATAGTACATGTGTTCATTGAAAGTCAAAGGGTTCTAGTGTAAACATTGAGGGATGCCAAAGAGTGTTCACATGTCAGTGGCTGGCATCTAAGTATTTAAAATATTTTCAGCCCTAAACTAGCCTATTTTTAGGGAGTAAAAACCTTCTGTGTGATATGAGCACAATGGGACACCTCATCACTGCTTCATGAGAGTCCTGCTAGTGAGTCAATCAACTCTCAGCAGAGTTGATAGCTTGGCCTATTGGACATATGCAGAATAGCTAATGTGCAATGGTCCTTGCCCCTGGATAGACTGGCAAGTGTGTTAATTTTGCTATTTCTTATAATAGGATGGCAGTTACTTCAAACTATTAATAGAATCATATGTCTGAGAGAGATTAAAAACAACATGCTACAAGTCAGAACCATCCCTCAACACAGGGCGGTGGGAGAGGAGAACAGTGTACTAAGCCTCTTCAGGTCTCCTTTAGGAAGAAAAGTGAGATGTAGATAAATAATAAGCAAAAAGCACATGCACAACAAAGGGATTCAGAAATGAAGGTTTCTATAAGTGCCCAACTATGTAACCTTTTTGTCCTGTTATAAATGAAAATTGTATTTGTAGTCATCATCCATGTGGGATCGCTCCTGAACTTAATTGTTGGAATAAAACACAACAAAAACAGCAACAGCAAGAGTTTGATATGGTCAGAGACCAATCAAATAACATACACAATGTGAGTACAATATACATTCAGATTGCGACATATAAAATAAAAATCAGGACTGAGTTCTTAGTGATAGGCCAATTAGATGCTTCCCTCTATAAATTTGCTTCCAGAGTCTTATAGCTTGTCTAGCAAATTTTGCCATATTTAGGATAATCTTTTGGTTTCTATCTGCTAAGAGCTTGTCTAGGTAAAATCCGATATTCCTCCCTGGGAAATAATTACAAATCGGTGTTATATAGGCGGCTCTAATATTTTGGTAAAGTCTACACTCAAATGAAACATGTTCCCTAGATTCCAGTTTCCCATTCCCACAGATGCCCTCCATATTTGTTGATGGTAACATATCTATTCTAAAGAGGGCAAATGCTCTCCTATAGTCAGTTTTATCCAAATTTTGCAAGTATGGCATTAATATTTTATTTAAATCCTCTATTTCTGGAAGATAACCTTTTACCTGGTTCAATTCATGCTGTCTTTCAATGTCCAGGATTCTTTGTTTAAGAAAGGGTTTAACAAGATTGTACTCCATACTCAGTAAAAACTGTTTAGAAAGACCATAATAGCCCAGTTTAAGTTCAGTTTCTTTGATCCGAAATGGTATGAGTCCCTCACAATCAGACGCACTAAGATGGTGGGATTAGTCATTACTTTGAACCAATAGAGAATAACAGTTATCCACACTCATGCTTTAACAGTAACCATACCAGTTTCTAAAAAACTTTGATTGCACTTAATTGTGGCTGAATGGATCCAAAGTAAAGGCAGAATGTCGCTATTGGCTCCCCATGTTAAAACATGTAGGATTCAATTTCCTAAATTAGAAAAGAATAATGTTGCTCTCAACTTTAAGCTCATTTAGACTATAGATACAAAATAGATACAAAAAGCCTTTGCACAGAATTCATAACAGATCTGTTCTTTCCCTTCCTAAGTCTGTAGGTGATTTTTGCAATTATTATGGGGGTTTTTTTGCATCAATTGCATGCTTTTATGTCACTGAAGCCTCAGAACAGTTCTTAAATATTCATGAATGCAGTTTTCCCCCTTTCTTTGAAGAGAAATTACCTGGCAGGTTTGCCTGTTCTTTGTGGCTGCAGATGAGAATTAGGTCTCCCTGAGGTGTAATTTTGTGTCAGTAAACTCATGGTATATATAAATCATCTCTATGAGCAGAGCACTATTTTGTATTATAAGCAGAATGTACTGGACTTGGTATGCTTCATTTCCTGTATCTGTTACTGTTCATTTGATTGGCTGTATTAGATACTTTTGAGTAACAATTTGGGCATTTGATCAACATTTATTATGCAAGGTTTTGTATTCATTAAAAGTCAATGCATTTTGTTATGCTTTTTAAGTAAAATCAGAAAAATCATATTTAAGACTATAAACATTTCTGCAAACACAAGCAAATCCAGTTCAGCAAACAACAGCAGTCATTATACTTAACTTCTGCTGAACTGGATGTCATTACTCTCAGAGGAATCTTTTGTGTTCTCACAGAGTGACTGGATAGTCTGTTTTCAACAGGTCTGAGATCAACAAGTTATACTGCAGTAATATCCTTACCACTTTCAGGAATAATTTCTCATGTAATTAATTAAAGAATATGTTGCATACACACATACTTTATGGCATTAGAAGACTATCTGAACAGTTCATGTCTAATTTAGATTTAAGTAAGATACTAGAAAAAGTCTTAGCTGTAGTTGGAAGTAGTTAAAGTATATCAACGCAAATTGTGTAAACACCTTAATTTGGAGGAACATTTAAAGAAAGCTTTGCATAATCATCTATTTCTGGACTGAGATAATTTTAGTCCATAAGATTAATTAGTCCTTAAAATTAATTCCTCCTATGCAGGTAATGAGTGTTTTAAATCAAGTCAAATAGTAAATATCTTAAATTTTGAGTCAAACACTGGCCAGAGCCTGAAGAATCAGTAACTGGTGTGATCCCCCTGACTCAAACCAACATCAGTGTATGCTGGGTAGGACAGATTCAGGTGGGTAGCCATGTTGGTCAGAAGCAGCAGAACAAAGTTTGAGTCAAGTGGTCTCAAAGGTGCCACTTGACTCAAACTTTGTTTTTATGGGTAGGACAGTGTAATTTCTCTGTACTGATAAATGTAATGATGGATCCAGTGAGAAGAGAGAAGAGAAGAGATTGTATTTATGTCCTGCTCTTCACTACTCAAAGGAGTCTCGGAGCAGTTTACAATCCCTTTCCCTTCCCCTCCCCACAACAGACACCCTGTGAGGTAGGTGGGGCTGAGAGAGCTCTCTCGAGAACTGCTCTTGACAGAATAGCTCTGAAAAAATTTATGACTGATCCAGGGTCATACCAGCAGCTTCATGTGGAGGGGTGGGGATTAGAGTCCCAGATTAGAGTCCCAGATTAGAGTCCATGCTCCTAACCACTACACCAAACTGGCTCTCAGCCTTTGCACTCAGTCTCACTTAATCCTCTTCCTTACTGGAGTCCCTGTCACAAATGACATTCATCCATGCATTCCCATAATTCTGATCATAGCTTTTTTGTTGTCAAAAAAGACCCTCTCTGGTCTCACTAGTGGGAAAAACTGGTTGGATCTGTGGTAAAATGACCCTGCAAGCCCTTTTTCCCCCTGTGGGAAATGAAGAAATTATGCAGCTAGCCCTGCTCTCAAGCGGCTAGACCTCCGTGATATCACCTCTCCTGCTCTGTCTCAACCATTTTTCACAAACAGGGCTTGTTCTTTGCTGCCACCAGCAGGCCACTAGAAGCATTGTGGTGTGATAGCCTGCAGTCAGAACCCTTCATTCATGTTCAGAATTCCCTCCTTATTTCTTCTATCATGGAAGTATTTCTGCTATCAAACTTATGACTACCTTTATTGGCATCACAACAAAACAACATACACCAGCAAGGGATAAAAGTACAACCTTCATCACTGGAGTTGAAACAGTCCTCTCCTCTTAATGGCACAACATAGAAATTTAGCCACCGAGTCAATGATCTCAGAGTTATGGGTAGATAGTAGGAAAACCGTCTTGCAGTCATCAGATTGACCCTCGCGATTTTGTAGCAGAGGTTCTAGGTATATGGCACAAGTATCTCAGTAAAATATACAATGCAGGAGAACATGTTCAGTACTTTCTATCTCCTCCAGACCTCAAGAACAGAGCCTAGAAAAGTATGCTGTTTTTTTAAATCTCCCATACAGTACCGCAGAAGGAAGGACATTAAAACAGGCTAACATAAATGCCCTCCGATGCTTAGGGGTAGTCAAGCTAGGGAAGTACTCAGCCAAAACACCATTAGTAGACATCCCTCGTCCCTCATGGAGGGGGAAACTTTGGGAATCTCACTCTCCATAGTTCTTTCTAATACTGAGATAAGCATGAGGCCTTGTCTCTGTGTTTCTCTGAGTCCCCATGAAGTCTCTCTTAACGGCTGCCCCTCTCTCTTAAATGGAGAGCTGCTTCTTCCCATGAGCCACCAAAACTACTCCTTTTGACATGTCACCAGGTAGAAAAGGACGAAGACTAGAACATTCTGGTAACTTTGAGGCTCAGAGGTCGCCGTTGCCTTTGTGCTCTCAGCCCACACAGCCTGGCTGTCCTTTGTCTTCTGGGGCTACATTCATTAGTAGACAAATGGCTACTCTGCCACTTTCTTCAGCTTGAAATTCAGAAGGAATTGAGAAGGGGAGAGAAACTAACTTTATTTTGACCAGACTGTCCGAGCTTAACCCATGAGCATTCACTGAGTGCAAAGAGAAAATTCACAAAACTAAAAAAAAGAGAAAATCTTTATACAGATGCTTGAGTGAAGTGTCCTATCACCTCAAGATCCATCCTATTTGTTCTACATGCTTGTCTTGCATATGAATAAGGTTGCACTGATCACATATTAAAGAGGGTTTTTTTCTTTAAGATCGTTATAGGCCTGCTTTTTCATATTATTATCCAAGGATAGTTTTTTCAGCTGTAGGTTTGTTGTCTTAGCAGTAGAATTTGTTTCACTGGGGATTTGCATGTGGTTTCAGTTTCCTATAGCACTTCTGGTTTGAAAAGGAGTGGAAATTGAAATGTGACAAGAAATGGAATGTTCTTAGTTCCTTTCAGAATGGCCATGATATGCCCTTTATTTTGTGGTCAGTGTTTCATCAGTTACAGTCAGTAGTTTTTAAAATCCTAAATAAGTTTTTAACAATTGAAATTGAATGGCCAGTTCACTTTTTCACTTTGAATATTTATTTGTGTATGGATTTATATCTTGCCATTTCTGCTATATTCTGATACTGACAAGCACAGATTAATAGATTCTTGTACCTCTAGATTAATCTTTTTCATAAAAGCCAGAGCCAGTATGGGGTAGTGGTTAGTATTAGGCTAGGATCTGGGCAACAGTTTGAATCCCCACTCTGCCATGGAAGCTTGCTGGCATGCACACTCAGCCTAACTTACCTCACAAGCTGTTCTGAGGATGAGAATGAGAGAATGTTGTGAGCCTCTTTGGATCCCCATTAGGAAGAAAAATAGGATATATATGAAGTAAATGACCAATCTGAACATTGTGGTAAATAATGAAAATATGGATCATATCTGATAATTAATCAGTGGCATTGGTTGGCTCTTAAAATTTAATGATAAATTTTAGCATCTCCGGCATTTCCTGGCATGCTTCAAATATGTATTAATAAATATCACACTCAAAGTCCCATCACCTTATTTCAAATTTCCTCTTTATCCACTCTTAGGCAAAAGAACTCTTTTGAAGTTTCCTTAAATGCTCAGTTTTAAGTATATATAAATATAGATGAGAGAGAGAGAGAGAGAGAGAGTTTCTAAGATTTTGTACAGATAGCTGTCATATCTCCAGGCTCAAGAACATTTTGATAGCCTTGGTTTTCAAGTACTAGGAAACTGAGGTGACCTTAATTAAAATAGAAATTGAATACAGTAACTAGGACTAAAATGTTAAGCCAAGTTGGCATCATTTTATGTTTTGGAATGTGTTAATCATGTTATGAAGAGTCTCAATGATGAAATAAGAAAATGAATACTACTTCAGTTTGTTCCAGGAGTGCAGGTGAGTAGTAAAGGGAGACAGCAAGTTGAATAATAATAATAATAATTATTATTATTTATATTTAGATATTGTACATGAAAATCTGAAAATGGGATCAGATGGTGAAAGTGATCAAGCTTCTGGAACATCATCTGATGAAGTCCAGTCTCCCACCGGTGTTTGCCTCAGAAATCGGATACACAGGCGGATTTCTATGGAGGTAATCTAGTTTCCTGTAAGAAGGCACTCCACTAGTGAGCCCTGGAATCAATGTTTCACTTTGAACTTATTTCTGGTCTGCCTTTTTAAAAGTTAAGTTGTTCCTCAGCATAATTGAGACAGCATTTATTGAAGTAGAAATAAATTTAATATAAAAATCCAGACATTGTCTCTGTGTTGACAATTCTAACAAGTTACCTAATCTTTCAGTTAGTTTGAAAACTCATCAGCAAATTTCAAAGTTGGCAGGGAAGTGTTAACTTCTTGTATTCCTTCTTAGAAGGCAAGTTAAAATTAATTTGCATATCCCCTTTCAGAGGAGAGTTCCTTCCCCTGGACAACTTTTTAAGCACAAGGATTGTTACATACTAGTGTAAGTTTTGGAGCCTCAGTCAACCTGCCTTGTTTGATTTAGTTTCACTTTTCTTCTGTAGACAGTAATGGTCAAGACTACCGTATGGCCTTGAAATATTACTTCTACTAGCTAGCCCGTTGTCTCAGCTACACCTCTTAGTAGCTTGGGGTTAGCAGAGTAAACTGTAGATAACTCCAAACCTTAGAATTCAGCCAGGGTTCAGAAAAAAGACCCAGGAAGGTCTTTTGAGGTGCTCTTATTAGGGCAACAGAAGCTGGCAAGGAAAGAGGAATCACAGAAATGAAATACTCCAGTTCCAAATTGAAAGAGAGGGGGGGAGGGGGGAATCCCTACTTCTCCCAATGTCAGATATCCTCAGCTAGAAATTTTCTCTTGTCATTGTCCAAAGCTGCTTGTACCCTAAAACTACAAAAGACAACAAATCCTTGTAAGAACAAGTTCTCAGTCTCAGAGGATGTAGTAGGCCAGCCACAATGTCACTTTTTACTTGTACTCATGTACACCAAATAAAAGGTGAAGAGCAGTAGTGTTAAACATAATAACTGTGACACTCTGTCTTTGAGGGGTGAATTGCTATAAGGGCTCAAGTGACTGGAAATTATGGCAGTTGCGGCAATAACATAGCTTTGGATTGCAATTTAACCATCCCACAACTCTACTACATATTTGGTAGCCAAATTATTTCCTATAATTTGATTCACAGTGTGTCCAGATCAGACTTGATACTTACAAAATAAATAGGAGACATAACCATACTGAGTAAAACTTGATGCTAGGTGCCTGAAAAGCAGACATTATAAATAGCATGTAGGTACAAATGAACAAACAAACATGGATTGTTAATAACCAGCCATGTTCTATTATGTGAAGGTCAAAGTTTACAGAATTAATCAACATTTGGGTACCATGCTGATGACATCACAGCTAGCAGTACGTTTCAAATGTTCATGTGTTGCATTTTGTTTTGCACCCAAATATCATTAGTTCCGGATGGGTAGTGGTAAAATTGTTGTTTTTCCATTCAGAGGTTTGTTCAGGAGGAACAGCATCTTAAAATATTTTATCTCCTTGAAGCAAGATCTTTGCCTGGTTATTAGCATAATAAAGAGTATCCTTTGTATTTTCTTAGTGGTCCCCATGCAGTCCCACATATGGGGCTGAGCACCTGCGCATGACCTCACCAGAGAAACATCTAGATCTTGCCTCAGAGCCTTTTTGGCAGGCTCTCTTCCTGCTCTGGAGAGCAGGTGTACACTGCACATGCCTAGAGCAGGCGCATGCCTGGAATGGCCTCCCATTCAGTTCTTCTTTGACTTCCCTTGTGTTCACACCTCTCTTCGTTGCTCCTTGCTTCACCTCTGCTAAGTTGTTCAATTCTTGACCTGTTGTGTTTTCTTCATTAGTCTTCATTTCCTCCTCTTCTTTCTACATATTTTTTTTTAATTTTTACTTCTTTCTCTTTTGACTATTCTCTGCCTGTCCCCTTTCCCCCCTTCCCCTCCCTCTCCCTGGTCAGAAATGTGTCCGTATGGGACACACTCTCTTTTTTAAGGAGTGTCACCGCTTCCCTGTGAAGCTTCCTTCAAACGACAGGCACAATTGTGTCTTCTCTGCCTAGGGGAACAGCACCGCATGGAGGTGCCAAGTTCACTAAGCAGGCCGATCGAAATCCTGCAGCATGTCTCAAGGTAGTTCCATTAGAAATTGCACTTCTCCCTCTGAGGTGGAGGACATCTCCATGGGTTAGTCCCATCATTCCTTTAGGGAGGCAGGAAACACTTTCCCCCCTTCCTCTTGGTGCCTTGGGAATAGCCCCGCCTTCGGTTCTATTCCTGCCTCTTAGGGAGTAGCAGCTAGTGTCAAGGCTCTGCCTTTCTGACTGCTTCTTTGTGTATTTTTTCCACAACTCTCTCTCTATTTTCTCCTTCCCAACTTCTCCTGACCTTATTTCTTTCTGTTCTTTCTCTCTTGCTCGCTCTTCGACGAGAGTCAAGAGTCGGCAAGGGAGCTTCTTTGAAGACAAATGCTGCTGCGTGCGAGGAGATGGCGGTGGCGGCAGAGCACTCCGACGGTTTCTTCTCTGTCGAGAAGGAAACGTTCGCCACAGCGGCGGCCGACTGTGGGGCCAACTTGCCTTCGGGGCTTGCTTCTGCAACCCCAACGAACCCAGCAGAGGCGGCAGCGGTGGCGCAGAGCACCCAGAAATGCTGCTGGACGCCAGAAGATGTGGAGCCCGCCAAAATCGGGCGGGCGAAGACGAGTGGCGGCCATCTTGGAGCGGCGGCACAGGACTCAGGCAGTTACGCAATTCCTCTGCTGGGCAGCCAACAGACCGTGGGAGCCAGTAAGACCCCCGATACATGTCTCCCCAGGCCAGATCCATCCCTTGGGGGGGCTCCCGGATTTACCTGGGACTGCTCAACTCCCCAACTTTAATGCGGGTGTTCAGGCAGGCTATGCAGGAAGAGATCTCCTCCTTCTGTAATGGGGTAGGACTCACTGGCCAAGGTGGTGTCCAGATTTCTCCAGCCCAACGCCCAGCTCCCTGGCCTACCAAGGCAGCCTAGAAGGCACCCCCTGGTTCACATAAAAGACATAGGGGGGAACAATGAGAGGAAGAAGAGGCCTCTTCTGTTTCCATTCTTGAGGACAGGGAGGAGGGCGAGTTCCTCTCTGATGAGGAAGAGGAAGAAATGAAAATGCCTGAACAATTCTTTAAAGCAGAGGAATATCAATATTTTTTCACCAAGGCAATGAAGGCTCTAGAGATTCAGGAGACCCCTGCTACCGAAGAGCAGGTGCCTGCCAAGTCTCATTCCAAGGGACTTTCTGAATTCTTCCCCCCAGAGGAACTACTCGAGCATGGTGTCTTCCCATTCCCTGAATACTTTGAGAGACAGCTCAGATCGGCATGGGACAGGCCTTCAGCGAACAGACAGTTCCCTGGGTTTGTCAAAAAGTTGTATGCCTTGCCTTCCTATGCGAATGAACTTTTGCAGGTACCACCGGTGGATTGTCCAGTGGCAGCTATTCAGTCTACAGGCCTAGGTTGTGAGGATGGCCACGGTTCTATTCGCGATCCAATTGACAAAAAGGTGGATGCTACGCTCAAGAAGATCTATGAGGGCGTTACCAAGATGGTAAGAGTGGCGGCTACTACATCCATAGTGTCCAGAGCATTGACTGTCTGGATTCGCAAACTAATCCAACTATTGCCCGAGAACAACAGGGGTCTACTTGAGGGAGCCTCACGCATCCTGAAGGGCGCTTCATTTTTGGTAGATCCCACTCTGGATTCCTTCACCTTCGCATCCAGAGCCATGGCTTCTACAACTGTAGCCAGGCGTCTACTGTGGCTGAGGGCTTGGCAAGCCGATTTCCAGTCCAAACTGATGGTGTCAGCCTATCCATTCCATGGAGATCGACTCTTTGGAGATGCTCTGGACAGAATTTTAGTGGAGACATGAGACAAAAAGAAGGCCATGCCTAGGAATTTTCGCCAAACGGAGCGGCGGAACATGTATTCCTTTCGCTCGCAGCATACCCTGTCTAGATTTCGTCAGGACCAGAAAAAGGGCAATTGGAGCTTGTCAAAGCCTCCCAACAGAAGGGGACCGTATAACACCAAGTTCAACAAGTCTCCTTTCAACAGATCTGACCGAGGGGACTGAGACCTTGCTGTCTGGCGATTTCCTATCATCCATAGACCTCATGTCCCCATTTATCAGTTTCACAAGAGATTTCTCCGTTTCTGTATGGGACAACATCATTTTCAGTATCGGGCCCTACCATTTGGTCTCTCAACAGCACCCAGGCTGTTTTCCAAACTTCTTATCAATCTGGTAGTCTATCTCAGGAAACAGGGGATCCACATATACCCTTAATTTGACGACCTGCTGGTGAGGGGCAATGATCTGAATTCGGCCATCCAAAACTCCACAAGGACGGTAGATTGCCTGCAGGAGCATGGCTTCATAGTCAACTTCCACAAGAGTTGCCTTTTACCATCCCATTACCTGGGAGCAGTAATAGATAATGCGTGCAGTTCTCTCTTCCTGCCTCTGGACAAGGCTACCAAGATTCGAGACATGGCAAGCTTGGTGATTCGGAGTTCCTCGACCACCCTGATGTCCCTGGCCAGACTCCTGGGTCTGATGATCTCCTGTATAGACCTGGCCCAGTGGACCCATCTACACTCCAGACCGTTACAGCGGTTCCTCAGACCATATCAGCGTCAAATCATGGAACGCAGGGTAGTGAATCTACGCATCCCGGCACAGGTCAAGTCCAGCCTTCTCTGATGGACGAATCCACAGAACTTGACAGGGCAAGGTCTACTATACCCTGTCTCTCAAGGAAATCTTTATAGATGCCAGTCTCAGGGGCTGGGGGGCAGTCCTGGAGGGGATCCCCATCCAGGGTCGCTGGTCCAGGGAAGAGCAAAGTCTCCTGATCAACCTCCTGGAACTGAGAGCTATTCGTCATGCCCTCAATCATTTCAACCAGGCACTCCACAGGCGACAGTCTTGGTCCGAACGGACAACATGTTGGCCAAGGTGTACCTCAACAGCCAGGGCGGCTCCAGATCTTCCCGCCTTCATTGGGAGGCGGTACAAATTCTCAACTGGGCCGAGAAGAACGTGGCATCGGTCCGGGCCAAGCACGTGAAGGGTGTCACCAATGTGAAGGTGGATTGGCTCAGTCGGGAAATCATCCTCGAGGGGGAATGGGCTCTTCACCCGAGTCTGTTCAGCTTCATCGTGCAGCATCTAGGACAACCACTGGTGGATCTCTTTGCATCCCCAGAGAACCATCAAGTATACCAGTTCTTCACGAGATACCACCACCCGGAAGCGGAAACGACAGATGCTCTCACTTCTCCTTGGCCCCAGGGACTTCTCTACGCATTTCCACCACTTCCTCTGATCTCGAGAACTATCCATCGGATTCAGGAGGAGAGGGCACAAGTCATCCTGGTGGCTCCTCTATGGGCTCGCCATCCATGGTACTCAGCTCTGTTGGAACTAGCCATTCTTCCTCCTCTACCTCTACCAAAGTCTCCAGACATGTTATTGCAGGGTCCCATCTGGCATCCTCATCCGGAATGGCTCTGTCTGACCGCCTGCAGATTGAGCAGCAACAGCTCACTCAATTAGGATATTCCCCACAGGGGATGGACACTATTCTGGCTTCCAGGCGGCAATCCACCATCCGTATCTACAACACGACCTGGAAGGCTTTTGTCAGATGGTGTAGGAGAAAGATCAACGCCCTGTCATCCAGTCCAAACTGATGAAGACATTATTTCTGGTGGCCATAACATCCGCACAACGAGTCTCGGAGATTAATGCCTTCTCCGTGAAGTCCACGCTGTGTGTCTTTCACAAAGACAAAATCGTTCTCAGAACTGACCCTACCTTTCAACCGAAGGTGTTGTCCGTCTTCAATCGTTCTCAGGAGGTCTATTTGCCTATGTTCTGTCCCAATCCTAAGCACCCCAAGGAGGTCCTGTGGCATACTCTGGATGTTAGACATGCCTTGAAGATTTATATCCTCAGAACAGAGCCAATCAGGAAGACAGACTTTATGTTCATTAACATTTCTCCACCAAGAGTAGGTGACAGAATGTCCGAGACGTCCATCAGCACGGTTCTCATATCCTGCATTTCAGAGTTCTACAAAGCGACTGGGTTGGAGGTTCCGAAGGGAATCACAGCGCATTCTCTGAGAAGTGCTTCTACCAACGCAGCTTTTTCCAACCGGGCGATGGTTGAGGAAGTATGTAGAGCAGCGACCTGGGCTTCTCTTTCCACATTCGTCCGGCACTATAAATTGAACACATTCACTTCGGCTGATGCAGCATTCGGGAGAAGAATTCTTCAGCAAATCCTCACTTCGGCCGACGACAGTGATGACCCACCCAAATGAGGGACACTGCTCTGGGAGGTCCCATGGAAATGTCCTCCACCTCAGAGGGAGAATGGCCATTGGCACTTACCATGAAGGGTCCTTCTCCTCTGAGGTCAGGACATCTCAGCCCTCCCGTTCTTCATCATCGTCTTCTCTACTTGCTTTGCTGCTCTCTTCTTCCCTATGTTTCTCCTTTCTGCTATCACACTTTCTACCTTTCGGGAGGTAAGCGTGGAACCTGTATTATAGTTAAAGTTAACAATGTTATTAAGTTTATCTATTCTGCACAGGAGAGTTATTTAGTTAGCGTCTTACTGCTTACGGAGTCCCAGAACTGAAGGCGGGGCTATTCCCAAGGCGCCAAGAGGAAGGGGGGAAAAGTGTTTCCTGCCTCCCTAAAGGAATGATGGGAATAACCCATGGAGATGTCCTCCTGACCTCAGAGGAGAAGGACCCTTCACGGTAAGTACCAATGGCCGTTTGTCCACGAATGTCTTCAGCTGCCTCTAGATCTTCCTTGGTTCCCGCTCAAAAATCATCAGACTCTATGCCTCCTGCCAAACCATCAGCTAAGAAACCACATAAGTCCAAGCAGCCAGAGGGAACTGAGGCATCAACTTCGAAGTTGAAACAGTTGAGTTTAGCTGTCACTCCTTCCACCCCAGTGATCGATCCCATCATCATTTCCAGGCTCTCGACTGACACCAGTGCTTTGCCCTGTGTTTAGTGAGGTGCCGACACGTGAGGATTCTCCCCGTGTTGACACCGGTTCTGTCCTCTCAGACTGACAGCAAGTCCTGCAGATGCCATCCAAATCTCCTCCATCTCACTATGCTTCGGTTTCTGCCTGGAAGCATTGGTCGGTGTCACCCTCCTTATCACCTATTGGATGAAAGGGCACATCATTGTCAGAGTCCGTCTCGTTCTCCTTGCTCATGCTATAAATGCAAGGAGCCTAGATGCTACTTTTCCAGCTCTCGCTCTCAGTCTTGATCGCCTTATGATCATGGTCTCCTGTTAGACATCCTCACCATTCTATGCATCGCCACTCCTACTATAGATCACCGACGCCCCGGCTTGATTGTCATGGTCACACATTCCTCTCATGCTACCACTTGATCTGGGAATCACCGTTCTGTCTCATATGCTTCCGCACATACTTCATGTTTGGAAACTCCTATTCCTGATGTCTCCGTGCCTCACAGTCATGCTCCTCATACTTTGTCTGGCCTTCAGGATTCATCTGCCCACACTTTGCTACCGCCTGATCCACGGGCTGTTCCATCTCCACTCACTCCACCCTGGTTTTCTAGATCCTTGGATTTGGAGCATTCCTACTCTGGAGACATTAAGGTCGATGTGACCCCACAGGAGGATAATGTTGTCCGCTCAGGATCCCTCTCTCCTACCAAAAGTCCAAAGACCTACCTTGAACTAGTTACCAGGCTTGCTGCTGCTCTTCAAGTGCAGTGTGCAACAGATACTCCCACTATCACTGATACTGTGCACAAGTTGGTGCAAGCAGAGCAACCCCCCATCTACTATTCTTCCACTTCTCCCTGTTCATTTGGATGTCTTGAAAGAACCTTGGGATCATCTTGCCTCAGTACCCCCGGTTTCAAAATGCAACAATGCCTTATACAGGATCTAGAATTTTTGTTCAGTCATCCTCCTCCAAACTTGATGATCATGCACTTATCTACTAAATCTAAACAAGCACATGAGTTTGTTCTTTCGGGCTGGAAGGTTGACACACTGGCAAAGGAAATCTATGCTGTCTCCTCCATGAACGCTCGCATTGATTCATACCTATTCATGCCTATAGAATTCTGGACCCATTTCAAGGTGTTGGTACCTAACTTCAAAGCCCTATACGGCCAGGGGCCAGCATACCTCTGAGACCTCCTCTCCACATATGAGTCCTGTAGAGCACTAAGGTCCACCAATTAACATCTTCTGGTGGTCCCCGGCTCCAGGGACATCTGACTTGCCTGGCCCCTGCCTGGTGGAATGAGCTCCCATGTGAGATCAGGGCCCTGCAAAATTTATTACAGTTCTGCGGGGCCTGCAAGACCAAGCTCTTCCACCGGGCTTTTGGTTGAGGCAGCAGGCATCCGCCTCCTTGGGTCAGCCCCCATTTGTAGCCTGGGTCTGAGATCTCAAATTTTATAGATCTCCGGGAAATTTAGTTTCTAGTACTATCAACCACTGAAGTATATGGCTTTTTACTAGAGTTGCATGACATATATATCTTATTTTATATTGTGTTTGAATGTGGTTTTAATTGTATTGTATCTTACATTGTTGTATTATATATTTATACTGTTGGAACCAGCCCTGAGCCCATTAAGGGGAGGGTGGGATATAAATCCAAATAAATAAAATAAAAAATACAAATAAAATTGTATTTGGCAGCCTATGCCTTTAATGTAGCCTTTGCTGTCTGACCTGTCTTGGACACTGGGCCAGAGGATGCTTGGCCAACTCTCTCTGCCACCCTCTCTGAGTTCTGCACTATTTCCAGGCAACAAATAAATTCGATACGTCATGCTGTTGCCTGCTCCTCTAAGACTCTGGTTTCCTCAATTGCACTTTGCAGATATGCATGGCTGCAATCAACTTCTCTTCAGCTGGACATCAGATCTAAAATTGGAAGACCTGCCCTTTGACGGAGAATGCCTTTCCCACTTTTCCACGGATGATGCCTTGAAGGCTGTGGGTGACAGTTGGAATCTCTGAGTTTTTTACTCAGCCCCACAGCGACCTTGATCTTGACAGTGGAAACCTAACTGTTCTAAACGCCAACCTCCCCCAGCTACTCCTGCTCCTTGGAAGCATAAGCCTTTTGATTCGAACCTTCATTCTCTTCAAGTTCCAAGGCTTCCACTCGTAAATGGTCTCATCAACCCAAACAGACCATTTTACTGCTTTCTTCACTCGCCACCTTCTCCTTTTTCCACCACTCCACCTGTGGGCACCAGAGTTCTCCCCATCTGACATCATGGGAAGACGTTACCACCGACCACTGGGCCCTGACCATCATCTGGGTGGGGTACGCCATAGAGTTCGTTTTGCTTCTGACCTTCCATCATTTCATCGTCAAGCCACCTTCTTCTTCATGCCAGAAAGAAGTGAACACTCTCTTCCACAAAGGGGCCATCGAGATCATTCCAATAGCACAACAGACTCTCGACTTCTACTCCAAATACTTCACAGTCCCCAGAAAGGACGGTAGTGTTCAAGTGATCATGGATCTTCAAGGTCTGAATGTCGTTTTAAAGTATGGGAAGTTCCGCATGATTACTCTTCAGCATGATTACTCTTCAATCTGTTCTTTCCCTTATACCAAAGGATTAGTCAATCTGTCAATATGCACAATGCCTACTTCCATATCACCATTTGGCCTCATCATCACAAGTTTCTTCAGTTTGCCATTGGTGCCATTCATTACAGTACAGAGTTCTGCCTTTCGGTCTCTCCACCACTCCCCTTGTTTTTACCAAAATGATGGCAGTGGTCGCTGCAGGTCATCATCGGCAGGGCTTCATTCTTTATCCTTACATTGATGGCTGGCTCCTAGTTGCCCATTTGAAGTCACAACTGGAGGCGGATCTTTGGAACACCATTGCTCTGCTTGCGTCTCTGCGTAAATTTGCCAAAGTCCCTTCTGGAGCACGGCCTAACTTTGCAGTTTCTCGGGGCTCTCCTTGATACCAAAAAGCATTCCTTCCAAGGTCTCAAGCACTCTCCATCATGACACTGACTTCCGAATTTCTCAGTTTTCCCAACCAGTCGGCTTGGTTGATCATGAGACTGTTGGGGTTCTTCGCCTCAATTGTTTTTTTCATTCTGGACACTTGCCTTCAGATGTGCCCCCTGCAGCTGTGGTTTCTCCGCTCCTTTGATCTTCAGAATCACTTCCTGGAACTGACTCGCTTGATCCCCTCGGATATTATGATCACTCTCTGTTGGTGGTCCATCGAGACGAATCTCTTTTGTGGCATGCCCTTTCAGCACCTTCCTCCAGAGATCCTTCTCTTCACAGACACTTCACCCTTGGGTTGGGGAGCCCAATGAGGTGCTGTTTCTGCACAGAGTGCATGGTCTCATCAAGAGGCTCACCTCCACATCAGCTTTCTGGAGTTCATTGCTGAGCAGAGGGCTCTCAAGACCTTTTGATTAACAGTGACCAGCTGGATTGTTCAAATAGCCTCCGACAATGTTGCTACCATATTTTACATTAACAAACAAGGGTGGATGGCCTCCATGCGACTGTGTCAGATAGCAGTCACCTTGTGAGACTGGTGTCACCTTCACAACGTTTCGATTTCAGTGGTCCATGTTCCCAGTGTCTTGAATGTCAATGCGGATTTCCTCAGTTGCCCTCCTGCTCCAGAAACCGAGTGGTCTCTCGATCCCAAATATCTCCACCTGGTCTTTCAAATGTTCAGACGTCCGATGATCGATGGGTTTGCCACTCCAGACAATGCCAAGTGCCTTTGGTACTTCAGCCAATGGTGTCCTTCTGTGAGGTCGGTGGGTGATGCCTTTCCACACCGTTTTTCCCAGGACCCAAGGACAATGCTCAATGAGCCCTGCATTCTCTTGATGTGCGCAGAGCCCTTTCCTTTTACCTCCATCTAACTCAGCTATTCTGCAAGTCTCAGCAGCTCTTTGTGGCCTATGGAATGCCACAACAAAGGATCCAGATTTCCCCCCCAGAGAATGGTCAAATGAGTGACTTCGACGATCTCTCTTTGTTATGAACTCGCAAAACAACCTCTACCTACCTGTGTCATTCCTCATTTCACGAGAGCGGTGTCAATGGCTTTTCTTGCTAGTATCCCACTTGAAGATGTCTGTGCAGCTGTCACGTGGTCCTCTCTGTTGACCTTCGTGTCCCACTATGCACTTGATGTCTGAGCTCGAGGGGATGCTGCCTTTGGCCAAGTGGTCCTTCGATCTATTTTTGCATGGGTCTTCTTTATCTCAGGTATGGCCTGTAGGGTGATAGATGAGATTAATGCTCTTTTCACAGGTGCCAGCACCTTCCTCCACGTGGTTCAGCTTATCAATCACCCATGTGTGGGACTACACAGAGACCACAAAGAATATAAACAGGTTGCTTACCTGTAATTGATGATTTTTGAGTGGTCTTCTGTGCAGTCCCACAGTCCCACCCGGCCTTCCTCACTGCTGGCAATTCTCGATCACTTGCCTTATTTTTTGTCAAGACTTATCTGGAGGAGCTGAAGGAACTAAGTTGAGGCGGTCCTCTTTCCTGCTCCAGGCATGCACAGTGCACACCTGCACCCCAGAGCAGGAAGAGAGCCCCCCAAAAGGCTTTGAGGCAAGCTCTAGAAGTTTCTCCAGTGATGTCGTGTGCAGGTGCCCAACCCCATGTGTGGTACTGCCCAGAAGACCACTCGAAGATCATCAGTTATAGGTAAGCAACCTGTTTTTGCAGGTATTACCTGCAAATCCTTCTTGCCCTTGTTATATAGTTGTAACCTAGCATTATCAGTGGTTTTGCAATCTGGGGTACCATACACATGGTAAACAAATCTGTAAGTATCTAAGTAAGTAAATTTCATGCAGTGCCACTGACAAGATAAGGTTCCTTTTAAAAAAGGCAACTCAAAGGGATGAGTGTATGTCCTGGTATGTTAATGAACAAAAGGTTAACAAGTACTTCTTAGAGGTTTCAGAAGCTCTGTGACAGTGGCATATAATTGGATAATATAATATTTAAGCCGTTTCATGGCTCATCCAGGTTTCAGATGCTTTTCTGGTCAGAAACATATCTGTTTCTGGGGAGATGACTTCAGGTTGCTCATAATTTCTTTCAACAGACTCATAACCATAAAGGTTTAATCGTGTGTCAGCACTTGCAGGAAAACCTTGGTAAGATTACCAAAGTGACTGAATTCTAACATCAGCAGCATTCCATATCCAGCCAGAATTCTTGTTTTTTACGTGTTTATTTATTTATTTAGAATATTTGTGTGCCACCACTTCAGACTTGCTAGAGGTGGCTCATAAAGCAGTTAGACATTTTAAAAATGTACCTGTCAAAGCATATCAGTAAAACAATTCAAGGTAGTAGCATAAAGGAATGAAACCAAGTCATTAAAAATGGTAGTAAAAACCACCAGTGATAGCAATCCAGGACATAAAAGCACATAAAGCTGTCTAAAATGAGATTGATTTTAAAAAGTCCTTGAGCTAGGAACAGACTATAAAACAGCCAAACAAGAGGAATCCCTTAGTTTAAAAGCTCTGGGTAAAGAGAAATGGCTTGCCCTGGCACTCAAAGGGAAGGAAAGTAAGGTGAGCTGGGGATCACCAAAAAACCCTGTCTTTCTTTGTCACACTCCTTCTGCTGTAGGCAAGGACACAGAGAGCAGGGCTTTAGAAGAGCACTGGGCCTTTTCCAGCATGGTTCCTGCTCTGTGCAGTGGCTCCCTGAACGGGTGAGGGGAGCCCCCTCCTTGAAGATCCTCAGGAGGCTCTGCAAGTCCTGCTTGTTTGCCAGGTTTATTGAGGGGGTTAAAATTGGCAGGCATCTTTTAAGTGGGGAGAGAGGGAAAGGTTTGGGCTTTGCTTATTTTATTTTGGTTTTAACTGGACATGTTTTTAATTATTATTGTAAGTAACTCTGAACCATGAGGAAAAGTGGGTTATAAATGTTTTAATAAATTTATTTTATTTATTTATTTTTGGATTTATATCCCGCCCTGCCCGAAGGCTCAGGGCGGCTAACAACGAGGCACAAGTGCCAGAGTTAAAACAGATAAAAACAGCCTAAAACAATAAAACAATATAATATAACAACAAAGTGTCAGTGCTCCATTTATCGCAAGATGGGGTAGATCTTAGTCCAATGGCAACATTCCAGTAACCTGTCATCCCCGATGGAACCACATATTGGTGGTAGTAGTGCGATGCTGCATACATAGCGGTGGTGGAATAGTAGTGGCGGCGGCTCCTACTCAAAAGCCTGGTGGAAGAGCTCCGTCTTACAGGCCCTGCGGAACTGAGAGAAGTCCTGCAGGGCCCGGTTCTCCTCCGAGAGCTCCTTTCACCAGGTAGGAGCCGCCACCGAAAATGCCCTGGCTCTGGTAACAGCAAATTTAATATCCCTGGGGCCTGGAATTTCCAGGAGATGTTGACTCCCCGACCTAGTGCCCTTGGGGGAACATAAATAAAGAGCATCTCAATGAGTAGGCTGCACAATATGGGAGGAGACAGTTATTTAATTACCCCAACCACAAGCCATTTGTGGTCTTATCAGTAAGCACCAGCACTTTGAATTCTGCCCAGAAGCAGATGGCCAATCAAATGTTGATCTTTCAGCACAGAGTGATACCACCTCTCTATCTGCATCTACCCCCTAACGATAACCTGGCTGCTAAGTTCTGGACCAAATGAAGTTTCCAAGCAGCTTTTAAAGACAGCCCCATGTAGAGCAAGTTACAGTAATATAACTTGGATGTGCTCAGATCATGGTTTAAAGAACTGCAATTTGGACTTTGATTCAAAGCATAATTTGTCTGCTTCTTCTTTCCTAAGAGGAATTTTTTGACAATTCCAAAAATGTCCTTAGATCAAGATGGATAGCCATGTTAGTCTGTCTGTAGCAGCAGAAAAGAGTCCAGAAGCACCTTAAAGACTAACAAGTACTTGAGTCACTTCCAATATAGCTAGAATGTGAGTCCGTCCTATATATTGGAAAGTGGAGTGATTTCAGTTGCCAAATGACATTAGCAGGCAAATGACAATATAAGGTGTGATTGGCTTAGGTGTGGTATCCAGAGACTGCTGAATTACAACTGATAACAAAGCTCAAGACAGTGCATCCACCTGGATTGAACTGAGACCTAGGTTTCCTCTCTCATTACCAACGCTGATTTCTCCACGCCTATTACCTCTCTGCCTTTTAGTAGGAGAAATTAACCCTTTCTGCAATATTACTCCTAACTCCTATAACAGCAAGTTTCACAATAAGTCTAACTTCCTTTTTTCAAGAACCAATTATTTGTCTTTTGGTTGTGGTAGGGAATTTGTTCCTGGTACTATGGAAATATTAATATGAACTTGAAGTTGCCATCTGCAGAGAAATATTTGCACATAAATTCACATAATTTGAGCACAATTAATAGCCATGTTTTAACTATCCCAGTGTGACTTTTGAATGTACTACCACTCTGACAGTTCAGTTCTAAGTAGAGTTATAACCTTCTAAGCCAGTTGGCTTCAACAGGCTTAGCAGGGTGTAACTCTATTTGGGATTACACTGTAAGTCTTGTAAATATGTTTCTGAATTCCTGCCAAGTTGGGGTGTAGTAGAGGGAGTGTGTGTAAACGAGAGCACATAGACATCTTTCTCCCAGAACAAAAAGTAGTCTAGGCCAAAAAGTGACTTGCTCTCAATTTTATGCATGTTTTCAGAAGTCAGTCTTTGTATTCATAGGATCACATCCTTTCTTCTCCGTAATCATCAGATACACATACTTAAAAAAAAAAAGCATTATAGTGCTCTTCTACTGTAAAGTGTTTGCTTCCAGTGACTATGCAGGTATAATTAAGTAAGTGGAAGTGGCACTTGCTTGATGTAAGAGCCACATAGAATAAACGTCAGATGTTTGAGAGCCACAAGACATGAACAAATATTACACGTTTTTACGAGTAAATATGCAGATTTGCTTTTTATTAACATTAAATGAGACTGCCAAAAATAATAACAAAAGCGGTAAAAGCATATATTGATAATAATATTTATTCGTCCAATGATATTTGTTTGCTAATGATGTTTAGTTTCCCCAGCCGCCCTGGGGAAACAATCTCAAACCATGAAGTTCTGTGATATCATACCATTTTAAATATTCCTGATTAGTGCAGTGTAAGTCTAGTCATAAGGTTCAGAATGTGATTGGACAGTGTGTGGAAAGGAGCATTCATAGAAGGCATTTCCTGTTAATGGGTAAAAATGAAGTTCCTCCTCTCACTCTTTCATCCATGTTCTTTATATATTCAGGTTAAAGAACTTCTAACTCAGTTCTTCAGTCTCCAAGCTAGTAGCCATATCACACTTCAAAAGGTGCCACCCACTTTGGTGCCATTTGCACTTCAGTGTTCCTCTACGGGGCGACCACTTTTAAAATCAACAATAACTAGACAGGTATCCTAGATAGGAATCCTAGATAGGTATAGTTATATATATGCCCTAGCAAATTGGCACTTTCCAGCTCTCCTGTTGGCTATGCTGGGCACTCCGTTAGCCATTGGCCTGTCAACCGCCACTCAAGAGTACTCATGTGCCATTGGCTGGGGGCTGGGTCCGCTCCTCTCCCCCACTCACTGCCAGCTTAGCCACTCTTCCCTGCCTGAATAAATTGCCAAAATGGCTGTCTCTCCTGACGAAGACACTTCTGCCACTGTTTTGCTCCCCCGTATCTGGCTGGCTGCTGAAATAGCTGATCCATGCTTAGGAAGAGGTTTCTACTGTTGCCACTTCTCCTGCTTGGCTCCTCCATGGCCTGCTGACTGCTGAGGTGACCCACTGACTGTCAAACCATTCTCGTCTCTTCCTGCTATGGGGCTCATTTTCCCCTCAGTGGCTGTTGCTAGGCAACCAAACTTGGTTCCGTCAGTAAAAAGGCAGGAGCAGGAGGTCCTTTCCAGGCCTACTTTGGACTTTGTGGGGAACTCATTGGGGCTAGTACTGACTAGGTTTGCCAGCTCCAGGTTGTGAAATTCTTGGGTATTTTGTGGTGGAGTCTATCGGCTGGTGTCCAACTTGTCCTATTTGGGCAAGCTGATCGAGAGGGCGGTGGCGACACAGCTACAGAGCTTTCTAGATGACGCTTCCGTCCTCGATCCATCCCAGTCTGGCTTTCGCCCGGGGCATGGGACGGAGACTGTGCTGGTTGCCCTGACTGACGACCTCCGACGGCATCTGGATCAAGGCGGTGTGGCAGCACTGTTGCTGTTAGATCTGTCGGCCGCATTTGATACGGTCGACCACCAGTTGCTGCTCCACCGCCTTGCCGACGTGGGGATTCAGGGGCTCGCCCTCCAATGGCTTGCCTCTTTTCTCCAAGGTCGGGGACAGAGGGTTGTGCTAGGGGAGCAGCAGTCCCGGAGGCACCTGCTTGAATGTGGAGTGCCTCAAGGGGCAGTACTCTCCCCGATGTTATTTAATATCTATATGCGCCCCATTGCCCAGATTGTCCGGAGGCACGGGCTCGGGTCTCATCAATATGCGGATGACACCCAGCTCTATCTGATGTTGGGCGGCCAGTCGGACTCCAACCCAGAAGATCTCCAACGGGCCCTACAGGCTGTGGCTGGGTGGCTCCGGCTGAGCCGGCTGAAGTTAAACCCGGCGAAGACGGAGGTCCTGTGTTTGGGTCGGGGCGGAATGGGATTGGGACTCCCACTCCCGGCCTTCGATGGGGCGCCGTTGGTGCCAGCTTCGGAGGT
>NW_015169193.1:419640-439004 GCF_001447785.1 Gekko japonicus
GAGATCAGGGCTCTGCGGGACCTTTTACAGTTCCGCAGAGCCTGTAAGACGGAGCTCTTCCGCCAGGCTTTTGAATAGGGGCCGCCGCCGCCATTACCACCACCGCCGCCATTACCACCACCGCCACCACTACCATCACCGCATGTATGCGGAAGCAGGACTGTTAGGGTAGGCCTATGAGAAATTGGAACAACATGGCTTAGGCCACCCCTCTCCCTTCTGATTTCGATCTCGGACCTCTTCCTGTCATGTAATGGAGTAAGTGTAAGTTTAGTCCTCCATGTATCTTGTGAGTTGTGAACTGTTTAATTTATGTTGTTTTTAATGTATTTGGTTTTATAGCACTTGTGCCTTGTAAGCCGCCCTGAGCCTGCATGCGGGGAGGGCGGGGTAGAAATGGAATTAAATAAATAAAATAAATAAATAAATAAAAGTTTGGGGAGGGGAGAGGCCTCAGCTGAATAGAATGCCATAGAGTCCACTCTCCAAAGCAGTTATTTTCTCCAGGGGGAGAGAAATCTGTTGACTGGAGTTCAGTTGTGATACCAGGCTATCTTCAGGCTCCACCTAGAGGTTGGCTACCTTAGGCCTGGTAGCACCCTCTATGTTACTTGATGCCACCTTACTGGCATGACTTAAGTAGGCCTGGCTGCTTGCTCCTGTTCACCAGCAGCAGCCCCCTAGGATAGCCACTGTGGTGTAGCAGTTAGCTCTTCAGAGCAGGATCTGCCAGATCCAGGTTCTTGCTGTGGAAGCTGAGTGGGTAATTTTGGACCACTCACAGACTTTCAGCCTAATCTACCTCACAGGGTCATTGTGCAGATCAAAAGGGGGAGAGGAGAATGATGTAAGCTGCTTTGGTCTCCACTGCAGAGAAACACTGTACTTTTAATAGGTAGAGGCTTCAGGGAGGAGGGAGGAGATGAAAATCTGAAGTCAAAAGGGCAGGTAAAGGTAGGACTATCTGGGAAGAAGATAGGGTTGCCAACTGCAGGTTGGGCAATTCCTAGAGATTTGAGGGGTAGAGCCTGGAGAGGATGGGGTTGGAGGAGGTGTGGGACCTGAGACAGGTACAATGCCATAGACTCCACTCTCCAAACCAGCCATTTCCTCCTGGGGAACCATTGTTGCCAATATCCAGATGAGGGCTGGAGATCACTCAAAATTACAACCGCTCCTCAGATGGCAGAGATCAGTTCCCCTGAAGAAAACAGTGGGCTCTGTGTCATAGGTCGCCACAGCAAATTGACGCTGAGTGCCCAAGACCGGGGCACTCGGCCAGAGCCTCAGACAACAAGGTCTGAGGGTTACTTTTTAAAAATGAAAGCTGTTGATTCAGAGGACCTAATACTAGATCATTAACTCCAGCAATTAAGTGCAGGAGCAAGGGCCGCCCAAAAGCGGGCCTGGCAGGTTTGGTGTCACGTGATTTGGAGTTGAGCAAAAGTGAGATTATTACGACATCACCTTCTCTACTGGCTGTTTGTATTTGGTCAAAATATTTAGAATCCCCGCTATTGATTTTAACCGTATATATTCCCCCGGTAGTAGGTGACGTTAATATTCAATCCCAGTGGGAAGACTTTTTTGACAGTGTGAGGGATTCCATGGCTAAATATCCCGAGGCGCTGACCATATTAGCAGGCGACCTGAATGCGAGGATTGGTGGTAGGGATGATGAGCTCATACCATTGATATTGGGAGCATCAGACTTAGTACTCCCCCTACCTTGGTATGCTAGGGACTCTAAGGATCTAAAGACCAACCCGGCGGGCAAACATCTTGCATACCTGGCAATCTCGCTGGACTTGTTATTTCTTAACGGCACAATTAACCCCGAACGATCAGGGGCTTTCACCTGTTTCACCCCTACTACATTCTTGTAACCTCAAACCTATTCACGTTAACAACTAACGTGATGGTGGGAGAGTATCTAGGCGGGGACCATCTACCTCTAGTTTTTGAATTTGGCCTCCAGAGTGGGGTGGAACCTACCCCGGTGAGAGCTGACTTATGCTCAGTATTCCTTGTTAGAAAACCTATCAAATGGACCACCCGACTCGAGTCACAGATCCTGGAATTCTTAAACTATAACTTTCCAGATCCTCAAACCTTTCAACCTGCCCACCTAGCCAACACAGTACGGGGGCTGGAGGACTATGATATCTTGATGTCTAACTTGTCCACTTTCCTTTCTTTTAAAAGAAGGATCGAGGGCACTACTTCCACTACTTGGAATAAGACCTGTTGTAGAAATAAATACAATTAGCTCTAAAGTAACCCTCAGATCTTTTTGTTTCAGAGATACACCCTTTCCCTTTTTGTCTCTGCAGTGAAAGGGGCTAGATACTTTTCTTTAATATGGAAGCTGGGAATTCAGAGACACTAATAGATAGTTTATGTTACAACCCTATAGCAATCTAGCAACTGCTAATATTTTTAAAAAACCCCAAAAGGTCCCCAGTGGCTCAGGGGGATGGATGGCAGCTGTGAAGAAATGAGGCGGGGAAACCCACTATCTGGAAGCCCCATTACTTTTGTGCTGAATTGGCAGCCACTGCAGCAACAGGAAAACTACAGGGGATTGTTGCCATATGGGCAAACCACTTTTTGAAGCAGCATTCAAAAGCAGGTTGCAATATGGCATGGGGATGAGTTAATAGTCAAAAATACCACTGAGCTTGCCCAGGCTCTTAGGAGTGCCTGAAGTAGCTCTTTAGATTCTTGTCTAGATCATGCCTTTCTCTTTGAATGTTCAATATGACTTCATCTGAACACCTTTGAGCTAAATATCAGCTTTTCGTTGGAAGAAAAAAATGCTCAAATACATATATAAGCATTTGGCACTCAGGAACCTGGCAAGTATGTTTAAAGGGTTGCGTGTTTTCTATCTATGAGCTTTAGGTGGTAGAAAATGAAATTGCAAAGATTTGTCAGCAGATTGAAAAAACTGGGATTATGCTTGAAAAAGGGTAAGTGTGGCATTCAGTGTGGTATGTCAAAGCCCAGAGCCATTCTATCTATTACTCTGGAGGATTTTATTTAATACTGCTGACTAATCCACCTAATACTTTAGAAACTACGTACAATAGAAAGCTCTTGACTTCAATTTTTCTCTTTTCCTGTGGTAACAAACAGAATTTTTCATAACAATGAACAAAGGGAGGAAAGATGACTTGATTTCCTTTATTCATAGGACTCTGTGTGAATGTACCTTGGGAAAATTGTAACAAAACTGAGGACGATATTGCAAGTGTCACTGTAAACCCTTCAAAGGTCCTTACTCAAAGCACATTCATTTGGTTAGATCAGACAGAAGCACTTGTGGAAGATGTTGGTGGATGAGGCCTTTCCCTTTCGCTTCCCTAAGCAGTCTGTTTGTTCTGAAAATTCTCGCTGAGGGCCAGAAGCAAAATGCACCATAGTTACAGGGGGCAGCAGCAATTGGGGGAAGGCAGGTAAATCACCACTGCCTTCATCCTCCACAGACACCAGCCGCCCAAGGCACTAAATAGCCTGTTGTGTGTCATCTTTCTAAATTGATAAAAAAATGAACTTCCTACATGAGGAAAGCATTACTCATTCCTGTTAACTGTGTTCCTGACACTGCATGATGATACAGTAAGCCAACAAATAGTGTAGTATGATTCATGTTTGAAAATTGTCTGGCTCCTGCACTTGGATAAGTAGTTTTAGTGCTTAAATGTCTTTATTTGGGCATCTTGTTCATCTGTTTTTTACAGTATATACTAATTTTCAGACTAGTGGACCAAGGGGATGGGGGGGAGGACGAAATGTTCAGTTCTATAAAAATGGGTTACATTAATAGGGTATCCTGCTGGCATTTTTGTCTCAGGGATCAACACTGATCAAAGATGTTCTTGCATTTGTGCAACAGAAAGTATTAGAACTATTTATTTATTTATATAATGTTGTCAATCTGCCCGGTCCTTTTCCTGAGGAGCTTGCAATCTAAAATTTGACTTAGGGGAATGGAGGATAAACAGAGAGTATACGCACGCATTCCAACTGTTCATACTTAGGCTTTGTGCCATCCCTTTTACTGAAACTAATCGATCATGCCAAAGACTTCAGGAAGAGGGATATGAAAGAAGTGAAAAAGCTAGCATCACATAGATGTTCTGGAAGGCAATTGCAGGCATAGTGAGTAACAAGGGAGATAGGCATGGGAGGGAACCCTGAATAAACTCTGGTTAACCCATGAGCCTGCCTTTGTATGTCATAGGTAACTGGTGCTGGTATTCAGTTATGATTCTCAGTAAGGGAGGAAGAAGGCTCTGTGGTATGAGCCCAGGGAAGGGCTGTATAGTGGAGAGTCTGCTTTGTATGTATAAGGTCCCCAGTTCTATCCCTGGCATTTCCTGTTAAAAAGCTCAGGTAATGTGAAAAACCTCTCCCTGAAAACTTGGAGCACCAGTACCAGTCATAGTAAACACTATAGTAAACCTTAGTTTCAGGTGGGTAGCCATGTTGGTCTGCTGTAGAAGAGCAAGACTAGATTCCAGTAGCACCTTAGAGAACAACAAGATTTCCAGGGTATAAACTTTCAAGAGTCAAAGCTCCCTTAATACTGTTGACCTTAATAGATCAATAGTCTTAGTATAAAGCACCTTTTTTTGTGTTCAACAAGCCTGGTTCATGCATGTTTGTCCTCAGCTTGTCTGAATGCAGTTTGTCTGAATGCAGACTTGTGTTGTCTGAATGCAGACTTATGTGCAGGGCTATTTTGGGGCAGGAACGCACAGGAACGGAGTTCCAGCTGGCTCCTGAGTTGACCATGTCCAGCAGGAACTCATTTGCATAATAGGCCACACCCAACAGCAGAAACGCATTAGGATTGGCTACATTAGGGGTGTGTGGCCTAACATGCAAAGGAGTTCCTGCTACAAAAAAGCCCTGGGTTTTGACAACAAACAAGGTAAACAGAATAACAAGCAAAAGGTGGGTGTGGCTGGATAACCACACTTCTGGTAACATGGGGGTGCGGCCTAATGTGGTAATGAGCTGTGCTGTCAGGGGTGTGGACTAATATGCTAATGAGTTCCTGCTGTTGGGTGTGGCCTATTACGCTAATGAGTTCCTGCTGGGCTTTTTCTACAAAAAGAGCCCTGCTTATGTATATACAAAAGAGTGAAGCATTTATGTTAAAATGGGCTGAAGGAAAAAGGCCATCACTTTCTGCAAACACGAAGGCAAAACAGTTGGTTAAAATGCTGAACAAGGGTTCAAATAAATTTGTAATGATTTGCTTTACAGAAACTGAAATTATAAACATAATTGTTTCTCTAAGATTGTAAAAGTGTCTGTATTTCAGAATTTTTTTCAAACTGCTTATCCTGTTGGTTTCAAGTGTTCCAGGTCTTTCATATCACAAAATGTATCTCAATTTGATCTGACAGCCATCAAGGAGGAAGGAAAAGGGGGGACAGGCTGAGAGAACAAGCTCATATAATACAGCATCACACAATTTTATTTTAATGGTAGTGATCTCTAACTGTGACATGAGCACGTATAGTAGTTTCTTTGTCAGTTGAGTAGTTGCATATGATGACCGTTTTTATTTGTAAGGCTATAGGATAGCATTGCCGTGACCAGGATAGCCCAGGCTAGCCCAGTCTCAGAAGCTAAGTAGGGTTGGCCCTGGTTACTATTTGATGGGAGATCCCCAAGAAAGTCCAGGGTTGCTACACAGAGGCAGACAATGGTAAACCACCTCTAACGTCTATGGGATCACCATACGTTGGCTGTGACTTGTCAGTACTTTCCTTCCCACCCCAGGATCTTCTGGGGTCAAGGGAGTATGGCTTCAATTCAATAGGGCATTTAGGGTCAGCTAATCAGGAAATTAAATGATAGCGCAGACAGCATTGTGAGCAAACACACCACATTAAATAGTATTCAGTGAGCAGCAGGCTGTAACTTATTAGCATGCAGCTTGTGGCTGTTGCTGACATGATGTCTTCCTGATGCTGCTTAAAGGTAGTGATATGGTTGATTCAGGCTGATATTTACAGAAGAACACAAATCAGTTTCATTTTGGCCTGTATGGATAATTCCATTAGTATTCACCAGGCTTCTAGAATTCTTGTGGGGTTTTTTTTTTGCCTTCTATTCCCTCCGTTTTCCCTTTCTCCTTAAACCCTTTTATATCTTTTTCTTTCACATATTGCTTGCTTTGCTGTTTCTTTCTAAATATAAACTATATTTGCAGCCATGGGCTAGAAAGGATTTTACATATAGGACTATGGAGCTCAGAAATATGAGAGTGCCGGACATTGTTTACACAAGAACAAAGTTTTTTAGATTAGAATGAAAGTTCTTCGATTTGGATGCGCTTTGGCTTATTTTGCACCTTTCACCTTGTTTAAAGTCTCTCAGGTCAGTATTGCTTTTCCTTTCAAATTAACGCTTAGGAACTGTTATCATTGGGGGGGGGGGGATCCAGCTCCTTCCCACCCACTAGTTCTCCTCGTATTATAGTCCCGCACTCATTTTGGCTCAGCAGCTTAAAAGGGTGGCTTGACTCACAGTTTGTAGTAAGAGCATATTCACACTGGATCGCTGCCCACTTCATCTGGCAGCCCACTCTAGTTGCCATGACTGCTTCGCGGCAGCAGGACCTCTTGGGGTGAGGGAGCCTCAATACCTTGGCTGTCGCCTTGGAATAGGCACACCTCTTCACCCCAGGCAGGGAGCCCACAAGAGCCCCAGGGGGTCACAGAATCATCCGAGACCCCTCCTGTCTGCCGTGCCTTGGCGCGTCCACATCGGGCAGATGGGACACGTCCGATCCGTGAGTCGCCAAAACCAGAATTAGCATTAATGGCTCAAGCTAGCTTTATTAAGTAAATAAGGCATCAAACACAGTATACATACTTCATATAGAGTATTGTAAGAACAATATATGAAAATGTAACCTTTGAAATATGATCCATGCCTTAAATTGTAGCTTCTTTTTTTAAAGTTATAGTTATATATATATGAGATTGTATGCTTTCCCCCTGAGCTTTGATCACAGTATGTTGAATTCCCAGGTGATCTGTCATAGAAATACTTACCAAGCTTTAGTGGCATGTTTCACAGGAGAGCCATAATCACATCTCCTGATAATTTTCTGTCTGAGTACTTGTGGGGGAGGGGTGTGTGTGTGTGTGTGTGTGTGTGTGAGAGAGAGAGGTGGAAAACAGACACCTGGAAAACAGTGCATTAGGGTGACTGGCACTGCCCTCACTTGACCCCACTCCCCACCTTTGACAAATAATAGCAGAAAGGAGTTATTTTGATTGAGAATTGGTATGAGGGGGAAAGTTTAAATCCCCCCACCCCTCCTCAGAACCACAGTCCCAATTCAGTTTGCCTTATCTCTCACAACCGCAAAAGAACAACACTCACTGCGATGAATCAATATGGGGTGGGGAACACTGAAATTGTAGACCACATGAAATCACTTTTCTATGGACCCTTGATCCTTTTTTTACGTGTTGAGAATTGTAGCTATTTAAACATGAAAGATTCTAGACCTTGTGGGTATCATATACACTTGAAAATATCATGGCATTGTGTTGAGGAGAGAATTGGAAAAGAAATAGGAACACCAGCGACATTGTTTTCTTAATGTTAATTTTCTGTGCTTTTGTCAATTTATAAGATGTATATATTTGTAGTCTCAGCAGCATCTAGTTTCTTGTTTGTCATAAGTAGCTGTGAAGTATGCTAAGTAGTGTATATCATTGATTTCAAAACACACTAGAAACAGTTTTCTGAAAATAAGGATATCTCACAAAGCTCAGAGTTCAATGTATGCGGCTTATCTAATAAAACTGGAAGACTTAGCATTACTGGAAGTCTTGACTGGGAACTCACTGAGGCAGGCAAGCCCCCTGTTCTTTTGCAGCTAGCTTTGGCTTGGTTTTGTTTTGTTTATAACATTTGTCTCCTCCTTCTCATAATTTTAACACTTTTTTTCTTTAGTATAAAGAAGCCAGGTCTTCATATAGTTAAATTAGTTAAATGATAGTAAACAGAGTAGGAATACTTTGGGGTCCCACGGGAATTGGTATTGAGACCACTACTGTTTAATTTGTTTGTAAATGAACTGAAACTGGGAATGTAGTGTAGTGGCCAGATTTTGGGGGTGATGCCAAATTATTCAAGATGGTGAAAACCAAAGTGGATTGTGAAGAGCTCAAACCAACAGACAGACATCTTCTTCCTCTTCCGTAACACTGGAAGTCAAAAGCACCTGATGAGGCTGTTAAACAGTAGATTCAGGACAGACAAAGGGAACTACTAGTTCACTCAACAAGTAATTTGACTGTAGAATCATTGCTGGTGCACATACTTATGGCCACCAGCACATTAAAAGCAGATTAGACAGGTTTATGGCTATTAGCCATGATTACTATAAGGAACCTCCATATCCAGAGGATGTAAACCTCTGAAAGCAGTGTTAGAAGATAACGTCAGGGGGAAGGCTTGGCCTCAATATCCTGTTTGTTGGCCTTCCCAGGAAACTGGTTGGCTGCTTTGTGAAACTTGATGGACCACTGGTCTGATCCAGCAGCACACGTCTTACAATGTTCTTATACTGTGCACATCTGTATTGCAAGGCTGTTTAGTCAGGGTTTGTCTTTCTTTAGGTTTTATAAATACCAAAATTTAAGTAGAACAATCATCATCATTGTAGATATTCAATGCATAAGTATAGACATACATTCACATCAGTAAGTCAATATGCATTCCAATCACACTGTACTGGAAACCACAGTAAATCTCATATACATTTTAGTCCAATATTCATATCTTCAGAGAAAAGAAGAAATAAAGTGTTGTGCCATCAATAAAGTGCATCTTTAAAGATAGTAGATAGTTGTCATTTTTGGTTTTAAAATATACGCTTTAAAGTACCTCTGTAGATAAGATATACAAAATGCTTTATGCTTCTTGCTTTTAAGTAGTTTCTTGCTTCCAAGTGGTTATATACAACTGTTTTCAAAGAGTAGATAGCAATAGTCCATCAACGGGATTTGCTAGCCTAAATACCACCGTTTCACCAAGGCTGCTTCACAGATGGACAATCACCACATAAAACATGAAATCATCTTTACATTTCACAGTCAGCATTCATGTCTTTATAAAAGTTTCCATACATTCAGTGTGTTCAGAGTGTTACTCAAGATCAGATAGGATGCCCCTCTCCCCATTTTAGTTAAGTAATAGTCAAGTTATCAGGTATCACCAAAATAAATGAATAAATAAATAAGCCAAATCCAGAGTTTGGGAATTTGAAAAATTACAATGCAGAGAGATCTGGACACAGTAAAGTGAGAAAATAGACCATCAAATTTGCTGAAATTCTGAGGCTAGGAAATTAAAAAATAGGTTCCATGCATGTTGTTAAGTACCACCAATTTGTGAGGTGCACAGATGAAAAGAAAATAGATTGATATATAGGTGATCAGTGGGAGAACATACTAATAGTGTCTGAAAGTGTTTAAAATGCCTTTTTCCTCTTATTAATTGTGAAGGAATTCTATACTCCTGACCTTTTGCTTTCACTTGGAGATGTTTTCAGCTTTTTTTCTGGGTAATGAAAAACAAAGCAGCATTCTCTTATTTGACTGTTTGCAACAGCATTAGATTTGTTTTATGTAGAGATTTGAGATGTAGGAACTGCCACAATAGTGCTAACTAGAAACAAGTTGTAGTCACCTGTATTGAGACCTTGTTGATTAGCAAGCTGCCTCACCTCTGTAAGCATGTAAGTTTTAATTACATGCTTTCATTGCACATTTCATCACTAATTATAGAACACTCTGAATTGTTTATTTAACCCTACATTTTAGATTTGAAACTGTCTTCCAACAGTAATGATTTATATTTTCAGGACCTGAACAAACGTCTGTCACTACCCGCAGACATCAGGATACCTGACGGATATCTTGAAAAGCTTCAGATAAACAGTCCACCATTTGATCAACCAATGAGTCGTCGTTCTCGCAGAGCATCATTGGTAAGTTGATATTCTAGTCATTTTTATCAGTTCCAGAAAGGTAGCTATAATAATCTGTTGTAAAAAGGCTTTTAACACCTTAAGAATGAATAACTGTATTGTGGTATAAAGTTTTGTGGGTCAGAGCCTGCTTCATGAAATACGAAATGGTTGGGTGCATTGGCCCTAAGTATCAGGAGGAGAAAGATAATTTTGTGTGTCTGTGTGTATGTGTCCTACAACTGAATGGCAAAAAGGTCTGGCAATCCAAGAAATAATAGCTGATTAGTGAGACCCATTCTTTCTGGTCATGAATACGTATGGCAAGATCAAGTGTATATATATAAAATTTGAATCAAGTATTTAGCACAACACAGATACAAACCCCAGTGCCATATACATTCAGACAACAGTACCACAGAATCGAGCAAATATCAGCCAGGCTTGTATATCTTCTAACATGTTATGTACCATCTACTGACAGTACATTTCTTCCATTAATTTTGTCATCTTTTACAGAGTATAGTTGCAAATAAGATATTTAAAATGGTAACAGAAACCTTTGGGGGAGAATATCCAGCATATTATATTACAGACCTTGAAGTCACCATACTTCAAAAAATTAAAAATCCAAAGAGAGTTTTCAACATGAAGGTGCTAAATAGGAATAATTAGCAGATTTGACAATGGAGATGAGTTTCAGCAAATTCTAGGAATAGCATGTTGGCTACTGAACATTTCTTTTTCAGTCTTTATATGTCTATTAATTACCACTGGTAGTGGGTCAAACCCCTGCTCAAGGTATCTTGCATCAATTTGACTGGATTATGCATTAATGTGTGTTCTCCACTTGCTGGCTGGCTTGTGGGGGGGGGGGAGAATTCCATCCCCTCACTTGCTCACTGGGTCACCCCAGCAGAGCTGCTTCCTCCACCTGTCTTATTTCCATGGTGGCTCCCCCCTCCCAGCCCTGCCTGCAGCGCTGGCTTCCTTTCCCTGAGTGGCTTACATGGTTTCACTCAGGGTTAAAAAATGCACTTTTTAATCCTCCTTTTTTTACTCTGTCCACTTATACGACCAGTTTATGCATCTGATGAATTGTAGTCTGGTGTACAAAAGTTTGTTTAAATTACTTTAGTTCAGAAAAACTGCTATAAGCAGTACAACATGAATGTGTGACCTACTTGGTCTTCTTAATAGAGTTGGATTTTTCATTTTAACCTTGTCCTTATGCTCACCCTTAGTTGTAGTTACTCTGGTTTTACTGTTGGAATGACCTGCTATACATCTATAGTGCCTTTACCACTTGCTGAATGCAGCAAGAGAGTCATAATGTCAGTTACAAGAAGCTATTTCTGTTAGAAATCCACCTGAATTATTTAGCTATGACTCTGCCAGGTTCCTGTTTCTGAGGTCATAATTCCCTAAAGCAGGGGAGTCAAACATATGGTCCACGGGCCAGAACCGGCCCCTGCAAGGTTCTTATCCAGGCTGCGAGCGACTGGCTTGCTCCTGCTTCCTTCTCCAGGGCTGCTGCTGCATCGCAGATTTCTTTCGTGGGGCTTCCTCAATCGCACGGGAGAGATAGAAAGCCAAGCCTCCTCTCCATTGGCTGAGTCTCCTCCTTTGGCTGAGGGGAGGGAGAGAGGGTGCACATCAGAGAGAATTTTATTTCAGGTATAAGCTTTTGTGTGCACGCTCACTTCAAAGGAAGGGGGTATTCTTCTGTGCTGCTGTTTACTTTGAGACTCTCTGTCTCTCTGTCAGAATCGGATCTCTGAGTGGCATGCCCTTTGTTGAATCACTGGGTCAGACTATATGCTCACTGGTGTTCTGATGTACATAGCTTGCTTGCTAACTGCAGCCTTATCTCTGTGTTCTCATCCCTGCTTATAGTTCCCATGCCCCGTGTAACACCTGCTAACAATGTATCAACTGAGTTCACACAGATCCTCCTCTGACATTCTTCGGATGAGGGGGATGGTTGAAACATGGTTGAGACATGCTTGTCTGCCTATGGTAGATAGAGCGCTTTGCAACTCTGTATAAGGATCCTCCTACATATGGGCCAAGAGATTGTTCACATTTCTAATTTCTAATTTCTCATGGCCTTGCAGGAAGTATTTCAGATAAACATTCACACCATTATAATTGTACTTTATTAACCTGTCTCTATCACATGTACCCATGACGTATGAATGTAGGCTGTCTCTGACCTGGGTGCCCGGCTCGATACCAATCTTGAGACCACATTTCTCCCAAACTCAAGGGCCTCCGAGTTCCTTGAAGTTCCAGACCTCTCCCCGGCAGTCCGCTCGGTCTGTCATGAGGCTCCTGGGGCACTTTGTGTCTACTGTCTTCGTCGTCCCTCATGCCAGGTTGAGGATGCGGCCCCTCCAACTGTGTCTTCTCCATGCCTTTGACCCTCTCCACAGTCCATGGCACAAAATCCTGTCGATCCCACCTCTTGTCGTCGACTCCCTCGCCTGGTGGTCTCATCCTCAGCACCTGCTCTCCAGCATGCCCTTTCGGCATCCTCCTCCGCAAGTCTCGATCTCCACCGATGCATCCCTCTGGGGAGTCCAGTGTGGAATCCTTTCAGTGCAGGGGACCTGGTCTCGTTGCGAGGCCACCCTTCATATCAGTGTCCTGGAGCTGCATGCGGTTCATCTCGCTCTCCGCTCTTTCTTCCCGGTGCTTCGAGGCCGAGTCGTTCGGGTTGTCTCCGACAACACCACCACCGTTTACTACATAAACAAGCAAGGCGGGACTGCCTCCCTTCATCTTTGCCAGTCAGCCATTGATCTCTGGAGCTGGTGCCTCCGCCATTCCATCACGCTTTCTGCGATACACATTCCGGGCATTCAAAACATCAATGCCAATCAGTTGAGCCACTCCCGCTCATCGGACAATGAATGGTCCATCCCCCTTCGATACCTGAGACCTGTCTTTCTCGAGTTCAGTCGCCCTGTACTCGACGGCTTTGCAACTGCAGACAATGACCGGTGTCGCCACTTTTTCAGCCGCGGTCCGCCATCTGCTCAGTTGCTGGGAGACGCCTTTCTCCACACCTGAAAGGGAACCCTATTCTACTTCTTCCCTCCGTTCCCCTTGATCTCCTGTGTCGTTCATAAGATTGTGGCTGATGCTATGTCATGCATCCTTGTCACTCCATGGTGGCCGCGCCAAGTCTGGTTTCCGCACCTCCTTCGTCTCTCCAACCGGATGTTCCGGACGTTGCCTGTCATCCCCGATCTCTCTCAGGCTCGAGGAAGGATCCTGCACACCAATCCGAGCTTCTTCAGATTGACGGCCTGGAAGATCCTGCACTAGACTTCCCGCCTGAAGTGTCTGAAGTCCTCCTGAATGCCAGGAAGCCCTCTACCCATGCCACTTACTGTTTGAAGTGGAAGAGGTTCCAGTCGTATGCCTCTGATCACTCCTTTGATCCCGTGCAGTCATCTCTCTGTGAGATTTTTTCCTATGTCGTCTCATTAAAAAATAATGGCCTTGCATACTCGTCATTAAAGGTCCATTTAGCGACCATATTCGCCTACCATCCCTTGATACAGGGATCCACAGTCCTTTCCCACCGTCTTACAAAGTCGTTCCTTAAAGGTCTCCTCCGGCTCTGTCCCCCTAGGAATCCTTTGGTGCCTTCGTGGAGTCTGTCACTCGTTCTCACTCATCTTATGTCCAAGCCGTTCGAGCCCATGGCTACGGTCAATCTCAGGTTGCTCTCCTGGAAGACGGCCTTCCTTATAGCGATTACTACTGCACACAGAGTAGGGGAACTAGCTGCCTTTTGGGCTGATCCCCCCTATACAATTTTTCATAGGGAGAAGGTTGTCCTTAGACCAGATCCTTCTTTCCTGCCTAAAGTCATTTCTGCTTTTCACCTGTCCCAGTCGTCTGTTTTACCTTCTTTCTTTCTGAATCCGACTGATGCTCCTCAGAGAACCCTCCACTGCCTTAATGTGCACAGAGCGCTCTCTCTTTTTTTACATAGGACTCAGCCTATACGTAAATCTCCTTGGCTGTTCCTTGCCTATGGTCCCCCTCGTGTGGGGGAGCCAATTTCCTCTCAACGCTTGTCTCGGGTGACTTCCACCATAGTCCTTTGCTATGAGCATGCACATCAACCCGTTCCTACCTGTGTCACTGCCCATTCCACATGGGCGGTATCAACATCCACCGCTTTCCTGGCTGGTATTCCGCTGGAGGACACCTGTGCGGCTGCTACGTGGTCCTCGGCATCAACCTCAGTGACCCACTACGCACTCGACGTCCGAGCTTGACGGGATGCTGCATTCGGCCAGTCGGTGCTGTGATCTCTCTTCGCTTGACCCTGCTGCGTCCCCAGGTGGGACCCTTGGGTGTTTTTTCTCACTGATGACGCTGTGTCTTAACCAGTACTCTTTGTGTTTTTTGTAGCTGCCAGCTCCCTCCTCCAACTGGTTCAGCTCTTGTAATCACCCATGTGTGGGACTGCACAGA
Organism: Gekko japonicus; assembly: GCF_001447785.1. Lineage (NCBI taxonomy): Eukaryota > Metazoa > Chordata > Lepidosauria > Squamata > Gekkonidae > Gekko > Gekko japonicus. The sequence goes on from NW_015169193.1 coordinate 434,150, forward strand.
GACCATGACGAAGATAAACAGGTTGCTTACCTCTAACTGATGATCTTCAAGTGGTCATCTGTGCAGTACCACCATCCCACCCAGCCTTCCCCACTGCTGGCATCTCCTGTTTACCTTTCTTTAGCTTGATGGGACTTACCTGTAGCGGTCAGAAGAACTCTCTCCCCCGCTCCAGGCATGCGCGGTACGTACCTGCTCCCCAGGGCGGGAAGAGAGCCTGCCAAAAGGTTTCTGAGGCAAAGCTCTAGAAGTTTCTCCAGTCGAGGTCGTGCGCAGGCGCCCAACCCATGTGTGGCACTGCACAGATGACCACTCAAAGATCATCAGTTACAGGTAAGCAACCTGTTTTTCCTTCTCCACCTCCCCCCCCCCTTCATTTTGCAATAGGCTCAAACGGGCTCCTTCTGTTTAGTTCTCCCAGAAGCAAGTTATTTATTTATTTATTATATTTATGCCCCGCCCATCCTGCGAGCAGGCTCAGGGCGGCTAACAAAGCGGTACCATGTACCTAATTGGTGTACCATAAAACTCTTAAAACAAAAAAGTTGCAAGTGGTAGTGTTAATGTCTGCTGCCTAACCCTGTTCCATTTGGCATACGGACTCAACAGGGACTTTCTGGAAATTGCCATCTTAAGAATGCTTGTTGTCTTGATATTGTGCTGTGATTTTATTTGACCTATTGGAGTTGTATTTTAACTGTTTTTAATTGGTTGTAACCCACCCTGTGCACACTCATGCGGGAGGGTGGGATAGAAGTATAAAAATAAATAAATAAATAAATATAAGTGCTTCAGCAGGGTCTTTCCAAACATATAGTTCTCCTTAGCTGGCACTAGCCAGTTGGGGGATGGGGTGGGTGGGAGCAGACTGTCACTCAAGCTCTCCATTCCAGTGAAGTTAACTCTTCACCTCCCAGCTTTCTGAAATGGCTACACTAGGAAACCTGTTGTTAAGTGCAGTTTGTCACAGATCAATGGCTCTATTTATTTATTTATTTATTTATTTACATGAGATTTATATACCGCCCATGACCCCTAATGGGTCTCAGAGCGATTGTTGGTCTTTCAGTGATCCGGGTGGTTAGCGACCAGGCTCGGGCAGGCTTCTTCTTTTTGATCTCTCTGTTCCTCTGGAGCGCCGCCGCATCTCGGGCGCAGCTCCCGGCTAACGGCCTAGCGGCTCCTGCCGTGCTGCGTCCTGCGTCATCGCGTCGCTCCGGCTCCGCCTCTGCTCGGTCCAGCCGCTGCCTCCCTGGATCACTTGCCGCCATTTTCTTTTCCTTGCCGCCGCCGTCGTCTTTTTTCTCCTCTCTCTCGCCGCTGCCAACCACCTTCCCAGCACTGAGCCAGGAGAAGGGTGCCCCCTGCCACCTAGGGGCAGGTACCCATTTCTCTTGTTTTTACTAGAGCCGCTGGGTTGGCGGGAGCTGGGACGAGGGCCGGGGGCTCAACTTGGCCGTGGTGGCTGTTCGCTACAGTTGTTAATTGCAGGCGTCGTATTACCTGCGCCACCGCTCCCTGGTGGCAGGTTGTTGCTAATTTTATTAATCTGTGAAACAATAATGTGAGACATTTCCTTTTGTCTGTCCTGAACATACTGCCCATTGGCTTCACTGGATACCCTCAAGTTCTCTAGCATTTTGGGAGAGGGAGGAAAATTTATCTTTGTCAAGTGTCTCCATCCCATGCATAATTTGATAAACCTTGCCTGGAGAGCCACTGCCACTCTGAGTAGACCTGGGGGGAGGGGACAAGCTTGCATTGCCCAGCCATTTCATGTTTTCCCCAGGGTCCTAGGCTCAGAGCATTGACCACGAGAGCAGGTTGGGGATGGGGGCATCAGCCCAGTGCTGCACTGCTGGTTCTTCAGTCTACCTATGTGGGTTTTCCTCTGCATCTGATTTGATGCAATAATTCAGAGCAAGAAGTATCAGTTATCAAAGACTGTTAAATAAACAAAATATTGCAAGAGAATGTTTTAAGCATGTTTGTATTTTAAGTAAAATATAATATATTTAATTGTGTTTGTGTCCTTTATAAAGTTTATATCTCAACTACCTGGCATTACATTTGATGATACACGTGACCTGACCAAACAGAGTCCCATTTATGTCAGTTCCGGCCCTCATAACAAATGAGCTTGACACCCCTGCTTAAAGGGTTATAGTACTCTTTCTCAGTAATCTGCCCTAAAGGATAATGGTGTTAATGTAGAGAAAAGTAAGCAGGTTCCTTTCAGCTCCTGTCATCCCAAATGATGTTTAATAGCAGGACAAAAGGATTCACATAAAGATGACAAATCCTAGCTCCATGTGGGGTCTGATCTGACTATGATTTACTTAGGAAAGAGAACTTTCAGTGTGGTTGAACCCTCATTGGAAAGGACAGTTTAGTATGCTGTAGGTGTGCAGGCTTGCCACGCCATAAATCCTCAGGGTGCACACTTCCTGTGATGTTTTCACTATGAACACATTTTGCTTGTGTTTTATTTCTATGTTTTAATGTGGAGTTTTATATGTATGTTGCTGTGATGTAAAATAGAAGCCTGTAGAGTAAGAGACCACATGACAGAAGTCTCTAAAATTATGAATGGTGCATAGAGACTGCCTGTGCAGAAATTGTTCATCTTTATAACCCAGCAGAGCTGTTTGGCAGTGAGCTGAGGTCTGATAAAAAGTTTAAAAAAAAAAAAAAAAAACTAATTAACATGAGGTATCCATGCTCCCCCCCAGGGACATAACAAATTTGTGAAGGATAAATCTTTCAAAGGCCTTTAGCGTTAATAGTAAGCGGCATCTCTCTTGTGTAGAGCTTAGTCCTAGGCCCTATACTGTTCAACATTTTTATAAATAACTTTGAAGAGGGCATAAAAGGGATTCTTATCAGATGTGCAGATGACATGAAATTGGGAGAGATAGCTGACAGTGGAAAAGGCAGACTTAGGATTCAAAATGATCTTGACAGGCTGAAACATTGGGCCAAGCCCAACAAAATGAGTTTCAATAGGGATAAATGTGATCTTACATTTAGGAACACACAAAAAAATCAGAGCCAATACTGGTACATGATGATGGAGACCTGGTTTGGCAGCAGTACATGTGAAAAAGGATCTAGATCAGGGGTATCGAACTCATTTGTTATGAGGGCCGGATCTGACATAAATGAGACCTTGTTGGGTCGGGCCATGTGCATCATAAAATGTAATGCCAGGTAGCGGAGATATAAACTTTATAAAGGACACAAACACAAAGTTTTGTGTGTGTTTTTAACTTAAAATAAAATCATGCTTAAAACATTAGTGCTCTGAATTATTGTATCAAAATGTCTGTGCTGTTGCAATCCTGTATCTGTAAGCTGCAAACCTATGATGACGCAGTAGCAGCAGAACTGGAGGAAGAAGAAGAAGAAGAAGCCAGCCAGTTTCCCTGCGGGCCTGCTAGAAGCCCTCCGGGAGCCTGATCCGGCCCCCAGGCCGCATGTTTGACACCCCTGATCTAGATGTTTCACAGTATAAACCTACTTGGAGTTACACCCTTTTAAGCCCATTGACTTCAGTGGATTTAGAAGGTTGTAACACTTCATATTGCACTGTTTATCACAAGCTGAATATGAACCAGTAGTGCAAATAAGAATAAGATAATGCAGTCTTAGGTTGCATTAAAAGGATTCTATCCAGATTATAGGGAAGTAATAATTCCATTCTGTGTTATGCATTTGTCAGGCCTCATCTACTGTGTTCAGTTCTGAGCACCACAGTTTAAGAAGAACACAGACAAACTAGAGTTCACCCAGAGAAGGCTGACCAGGATGGTGAGGGGTCTGGAAGCCAAACTGTGTGAGGAAATGTCCATATAAACGGGCTCCCAACTACATAATATTAACAAAGGTAATAACTCAGATGTAACTGCTATAGTTGGAAAATGCAGTTGGGAGCCCATTTACGTGGATTGTCATACACCAGACTGTGAACCCTTGAGGGGTCCATGATATTATGTGAAATTGTCCTTTTTGTGAAATGGTATATTGACTGATACAACAGACATGATTGATAAAGATCTCGAAACAAGGTCATATCCAGAATCCTTGTCTGATAATATGATGACAGATGTGCATACTTGATTCCACGACTGCATATAGAGCCCGGAGCCGCGTTACTTGTGAGACGTTCACATCATCTCTGCAATTTATACTACATGGCTCTTTTTACGGGCAGTTCAAAATAATGAGCCAGGTTTCATCCATGACTCTTTGTTGTATGTTTATGTTGGAATGTTGATTGTAAAATTTATTGTTATCATTCTTGCTTGGTCTTTAAGATATTTGGTAGTATTGTTAATAAAGTTTCTGTTTTAGAGCAGTTTAGGGCTACATAGCGTTTATACTCCCTTCCACCAATCAAATGTAGCTGCCATCATCTTTCCCCCTGTCTGTTTGCATTTTGGATAATACCAAATCATCGGTTCTCAGATGACTGCTATGAGTGGTCTCAAATCAATGGTTTCGTCTCCAAACTCAGACCAAAGCTTCTCATATTTTATGATGCCCCATGTGCCCCAGTAAGTCATACACTGCTTAGCTGTATGACTATATGTGAAAAAAATTGCTCAAGCAAATGAAACAGAAATGGACTCTGTGCAAAATATTTAAAATGATATCAACAATAAAAAAATAGCCAAATAAATACCTATTTGTCATCCCTGCCCTGAATATTCGTAAAGCAACAGTCAGAAGCCCTGTTTCCAGTGCCTTTGAATACATGCTAACTGGGAGACTGTACCAAATGGACAATGCTGCAGAATAATAATAATAATAATAATAATAATAATAATAATAATAATAATAATAATAATAATAA
>NW_015169193.1:439044-457484 GCF_001447785.1 Gekko japonicus
AATAATAATAATAATAAACTGCTTGAGATTGGGTTAGCTGATCTAATAAACTTGGGCAAGGGAAGAAACAGGAGGAAGTTCTGAGAGGATCTAAGATGGTGCACAGGTCGTATTGGGAGAGAAAATACTTTCAAGTATGTGGATTCCAAGTAGGGTTGCCAGCTCCAGGTTGGGAAATACTTGGAGATTTTGGAGGAGGGTGGGGTTTAGGGAAGGGAGAGACTTCAATGGAGTATAATGCTATAGAGTCCACCTTCCAAAGCAGTCATTTTTTCTGGGTGAACTGTTCTCTGTTTGGAGATCAGTTGTAATAGCAGGAGATCTTCAGCCACCACCTGGATGCTATACAAAAATATATATCACTGTGTACAATAAATATTTTTATGGTAAAACAATTTTATTCTTTATTCTTTTTTATATATATATTTCAATATTGTTATCTAAATATTGGTATCAAATATTATCAAAAATATATTTCACCCAAACAATACATAGAGAAAAAATGTTTCACCCAAACAATACATCGAGTGCAGGTTTACATTCAGACAGCACCTTGTCAGTAACATTATCACTAGTCCCACGGGACTCTAGGCATTTACCCTAGGGTCCCATCAGAACCCTTGTGGCAAACATAATAACCAGCCCAGTCTCTTTAGATAGGTTATTATGTTTGCCGCAAGTGTTCTGATGGGACCCTAGACAATGCTGCCATCTTAAGAGCTTTTGTGCTCACAAATAAAAATTATTGCGCCTCATGTCCTTTATATAAACATCATGGTCCTTGAAAAAGATTCATTCGAAATGGGTAAATTTAGATAACAATATTGAAAAATATACAAAGAAAAAGAATAAAGCATGAAATTGTTTTGTCATAAACATGTATTTATTGTACACAGTGATATATATTTTTGTATGTCTTCCTAACAGTGTAACCCTCAGTTTTTGTATTTACCACGTCCACCTGGATGCTGACAACCCTAGTCCCAAGTCATTAAGTGCTTGAAAAGTAAGAGCTAGCACTTTGAATTGATCCTAGAAACACGCAAGTACCTAATGAAATTGTTTTATAATAGGTGTGATAACTATTGCATCTGTGGTCTCCACTCAACAGACAAGTAGTTATATTTTGTACCAAATAAAATTCCAAATTGGCTTTGAGGGAGTCATAGAATCATAGAGTTGGAAGGGACCTCCAGGGTCATCTAGTCCAATCCCCTGCACAATGCAGGAAATTCACAAATACCTTCTCCCCACACACCCAGTGACCACTGTTCCACACCCAGAAGATCTCTAACCAAACTGGCCTGGAGAAAAATTGCTTCCTGACCCTTGGTCCATCAAGGTCAGTATTGTCTACTCAGACTGGCAGCACCTCTCCAGGGTCTCAGGCAGAAGTCTTCCACTTCACCTACTACCTGGTCCTTCCAACTGGTGCTGCCAGGGATTGAACCTGGGACTTTCTGCATGGCAAGCAGATACTCTACCACTGAGCTACAGCCCCTCATGAAAACCAGTCTCCCTATCCCCACCACCATTGCCTTACCATGAACTCTTCCAGGGTCTGATAGGTTTCCCCCCGGCACTCACAGTAGTTCTTCCTTTCCTTGCAATGTGAGCAGCACTGACTAGTGTCCACATGAATGCATTGCGGGTGGAGTCTAGGGCACTCAGGCTGAATGCAGTGGGCCCTCTTCCGTGCAAAGGCAAGGGCAAGCAGAGGGACCTGGCGTAAACCTCTCCCCAATAGCATATACAAAGCCACTTTCATCCATGCAGCCTTTCCCATGGTAGTCTGGATACGTATACTCCTCTGGAGGTTCTAGGGTAGTACTAGCAACGGCAACAGCATCCAAAAAGGAGGATTCTTCCGCAACTAGAAGCTCCTCTTGAACGCCATCCATTTGCTCTCGGGCTTGGAGGCTCCCAAACTTAATGCTGGTTGCCTGGCTACTCACAGCTTGTTTTTGTTTAGTCCAAAATTATTAGAATAATTTCTGCTGCCTTTGTTCTTCCAGTCTCTGGTACCCACCTCTCTACCATTCCTGCCAATTTCATTTGTTTTCCTGGTCCTGTCTGGTTCTGGTTCTGGTTCTCTTGGGATGATGCGTGGTCCCTCTTTTCTTGGCTTGTCTTTCTCTCTTGCTTGTCTTGAGCCTTGGCCAGTTTTTTAAAAGGGGCAGTGGAGCTACAGAGAGCAACCATCCGGCAGCAGGTCACAAGGAGGAAACTAGAAAGAGCCCTAATGGCCATCGCAGAAGAGCTGGGCATCATCTATGACATCCCAGAGGGGCAGGGATCACTTCATTCACTTCAAAGGGAATCAGTCTGTCAATCCACAGTCCCTCAGCGCACATCGTTGCCCAGGCGAGGCGGCAGGTCCCGTCCCCTTCATGCTGGCTGCCTGCCTGTGGCGGGAGAAACAGCGGCTCTCCTTTGGCTGCTCCCATCGCTGCCCTGCTGCGGCCGGTGAGCAAGCGGGCAGCCGGGTGGATTTCCCCTGCCCACTACGCTCCCTTCCTTCCCTCCACCGGCCAAGGTGACGTGCCAGTCCCAGCCCTGCCCACCTTGCAGTAGTCTAGCCTTAAAATTAAAGGTATGGATCAGTGTGTGGCCAGATTTTCTGAGTCTAAAAGGAGATGGTGTTTCCGCACTAAACTAGGTTTTGGTCTATCTTCATTGGTTGCCAGTCAATGCTCCCTCTAAGCTGTGGAGTTTTGTGAGCAAAAATTCTACTTTGTGAGCTACTGGCATTGAAGTTGTGAGCAAGCAATTTGGGTACTGCATAAATTAGTTTGCTCTGCAGCCATCCTTCCTGAGCTAAGACAAAAATGTGTGAGCCAGAAGCTAAAAACCTATGAGCTAGCTCACACTAACTCAGCTTAGAGGGAATTTCCAACCCATTTCAAAGTGCTGGTTTTGATCTTGAAACCCCTAAATGGTCTGGAACCCAGATTATGTTAGGGACATACGAAAGGAAAATGTCCTTACTTAAACAACCATGTTAGAAGGCCTGTTCTATGTTCCTGCACTGTCTGAAGCATGGCAAGTAGGGACATGAACCATGGTTTTTTGGGGTAGTGACATCACTGTTGTGTAACATCTTCCTTAGGGAGGCCAGCATAGTCCCACTCACTGTTCGTCTTTTGGCAAGAAGTGAATATTTACTTACTCCAGACAGCTTTGGTTGGGGGGGGGGAGTACAAGCTGGCCATTTTGGATTTGGTAGATTTAGCTATGGTGTTGCTGTTTTTAGGTTTTTTGTTCTTTTAATCTTTTTTAACATATGAGGAGTCATGGATGGTGATTTTGTTTGCAAAGATGCCTTTGGGTTCTTTCTTATATGCAAAGGCACAGTATAAATACTTTAAATAAAAAATGAATTTAACTATAGGTGCTGGATTTCTGAATAGTAATTTCCTATTTTTGATGTTTGTCGTGTACTACCTTGGGAGTTTTCTGGTAAAATGAGAGATGAAAAATGAAGGTGGAAAAATAATCTGGTGACCACTGCAGGAATGTCATTTAAACTCAAAATCCAAAGCTAGGTTTTTGTTTGTTGGCTGCTCCAGACTTAATATATTCAAGAAAATCTTACCATTTGACTAGTAGCATCCTGACTCTAAAGCAGTCCCCTAGTTCTAGGAATCTTTTAAAATTATAGTAGGAAAAATAGTGCCCTCTAATGAATATAATGTGCCTTTACAATGGACTGGCTTTTACAGATTCTTCCTTCTCTCACACACACACACACACACGCACTACTTTTAAGACCTTGTTGTACCGTGGAAGTTGAGATCTGGCAGCTCTGTTTGAGTTTGCGGGCATGCATGTGCTGTGTTTTACTACTTCTCTCTTAGGCTGCTGTACTCTTCTCTGGAGATGTGCAATATTGTTTTGTTTAAGCAACCAGTGCCCAGGGATTGTGGCTTCAGGGCTGCTTGCTGAGTGGCAATTAAACCATATGTACGGTGCAGACTTTGCTTAGAAAACAAAACAAAAATATTGTCAAAAAATCATGAAATGTTTTTTTTTAAAAATAACATTTACATTGCAAATTCACTATCTTCCTTTAAAAACTTTCCCCTTAAAATTATAGCTTAGTGGAATGAACATTTGACCAGTTTTGCCTGTAATGACAACTGCAGTGTTGGGTTTGCAGTAATATATCACCAGGAAACACCTCTTAGTTCATCAGCCCTAAAAAACATAATTTATGACTTAGTATTTTAGCCTTCCCATGGTTATAAAAATAGTTTATTAAGAAAATACGTTGACAGTGCCCCAGTTTAATGTAAAAATTGTTAACTGGTTTTAAGTATCACTGCTTATAGTGGTAGTGATACAACTATACAGTATAGTATGTTAGTCTGTAATGGCTTCCTGTAGTTTGCCTTCCTCTCAAAATCGTCCAGAAGTGAGAATTTAAAAATATTATCTCTTGTATCAGTATAGAATAGTTATTGTGTTAAATAACTTCACGTGTTGTGATCACTTGGACCACCCAAATACCTTGAACATTCAGTGCTTCATTTTCTTGTGTTTAATAGTTGTGTCTAACAGACCCCATTCTCTTTTTAATGAAACTGTCAAATTAAAAAAAAGGTGGGTGAGAAGGTTGAAATAGAATACATGGAGTATGATGGTGTATGAAATTGAGCCTTTTATACAAAAATATTTTCCTTCTTTTAGTGCCGATTGGAGTACCAAATGAGTGCTAGGGTTAAACAAATGTGATTAATTCTAACAGTAGAGATATTACTACAGATACTTTGGCAAGGGGGGGGGATGAAAGGAAACTCTAATTAAATAGTTAATGACAAGAGTAGTATTTAATATTCCACAGTTGGTAACAAGCCATGTAGCCAAAATAATTTTGAATATCTATTAGCATATTTTCACCAGGCATTTACTCTGACTGATGAATTCTAACTGGTATTGGGAAGCACTTATTTTAGTAGGATTCCATGGCTTTTCAAGTAGGTGAATAAAGAATATCTGAGGGTACATAAGATATATTCAGTCAAATCTATATATCTAATAGCCAAGTTGCCCCCTCCATGCGGATATCTAAATCCGCACATCGGGGACACTTGGAGGGCAGGGAGATGTTCCTGCACACTTGGGGCAGTCCCCAGGTGTGCAGAAAAATCTAAAAAGTTTTAAAAACTGTACGGGGATATTTAAATCCCCCCAAAAGTAAGAACATTCCCTGCGCATGCGCAGGGAACGCTCTGGGAACTCTGCGGCGGCTGGGAAGCACTCAGGCCTCACTGCTGGTGCCTGTGGGGGGGAATCGGCGGGGGGGAGATCAGCAGGCCCGGTGGCTGGGAGGTGCTCAGGCCTCGCCACCGGTGCTGCGCAGGGGGGATCGGTGGGGGGGAATCAGTGGGCCCAGAGTTCTGGCCGCATGGCCGGTGGCTACAGGGGAGAGGGAAAATTGGGGGGAGATAGTCAAGCCCGGCGGCTGGGAGGCACTCAGGCCTCGCTGCCAGTGCCCATGGGGGGGGCTGGAAGGCACTCAGGCCTAGCCGCCGGTGCCGGGGGGGAGAAGCCTTCAGGAATACTCCCCCCCCACGAGTATTATGGGTCCTGCTTCTTGTCTACATACTGTTAGCCACTTGTGGCCACCATCTGTGGATATCTAAATCTGCAGATTGGGGCCCTGTGGAGGCTAAAGAGATTTTTCTGCACACTTGGGGTGTTCCTCGTGTTTGTAGAAAAATCTGAAAATAAAAAATACACAGAGGGAGGAGGTTAAATCCCCCCCAAAGTAAAGGAGCATTCTCTGTGCTTGTTGATTTTTTAATTATTTAGTAACATTTATTGTGTTTACTGTTTTAACTGTGAGCTGCCTCAAAGTAAGTCTGTAGAGGTAGCACACAAATTTTCTAAATAAATAAATATGCAATTATGTTCCCAATTTTGAGGAATACCGAGTTTTAAAAAGCATGTTAAGGAGGTTTGCAGTATGTGTGCTTCAGTGCCCAGCTAGAATGCATGTGTCCCAGTCACGCAGTCCTCAAGCCAATGCCAGTGCATGTCTCTGCAGGACCTCAGGCTGCTGAATGTGTGATTCAGTGGTTTCCATGATTTCTGTAGCTCTCTTTTGTTGCCATAGAGTTTTAAGGGTGGGGATAAAGCCTGTTTGCAGGTACTTTGGCAGCCCACCCATCTATCACTTGCTTGATACTGATCTCATTATGGGGTTCTGCCATAGAGCAGGAATTCAAGATTATTGTAGAATAAGTTGTGAAGATAAAGTGCTGATGTTGCTGGTAATAGTTCTTCCAGATAGCTGGTTTAGATTTACTACTAACGTGATTTTTTTTAAAGGCATTTGTGATTGATGGCGACATGGGGGAAGGATGATGCAGAATGTCCATATTCTCTCCCCCCCCCCCCCAAGTCCTTAGGTTTTACTGCAACTGCTCTTAGTGTCTGCAGTTTCTACAGGGAAAATAATCCTTTCCCTTAAGTGTGCACATAGCAACCGGGGCTAATAACACCGGATGTTTTTGTCCCAGGTGGGTGGGGGGAAGAGCTTCTCCTCTCCCAGGCTGATAGTGTCTGATGCTCTCAGATCTTTGTTTTATGTCAGAAAGGTTCAGTTTTCTTCTGTCCAGGCTTTCTCTGCTGCAGCAACTGGAGTACTGAAAAGCCCACTGACTTATGCCAAGATCACATCCAGTGGTATACCCTGTTTCCCTGAAAATAAGACCTACCCCAAAAATAAGCCCTAGCAGGATTTCTATGCATTTGTGGTATAAGCCCTAGTGTGTCTTCTTGAGAAAAAATAAATATAAGACAGTGTCTTATTTTCGGGGAAACACAGTAGGTTTAGGACTGTGCTTGGGCAGAAAATCTCTAGAAAGCTTACCTGAAAGGCAGGTGGAGTTAATTATATGGAACTATAGTGTGCTTATTATATTTCCTTTCGTTTTTCTAGAGTAATAAGTACTAATAAACATAAATATACCTAAATCTTCTTTGTGGTATCTGTGCATCACACCTTTGGGATATAGTGTGCCTGCGCCGACCTCGATCAGTACTTCTTAGAAAGCAAAAGGGATTTTCGCTCCTGCTTCCCAGTCACATGCCGGCCCCACTGTGCATGACTAGGGGAGGGGCCCGACAATCCCGCCAGTTCTCTTCTGACTGCTGTGCTGGTAGGATCTTCTCCGCTTCGGTCGGTAAATTTCTGGTTTTAGGGCCTATTCTTCTCTTCAGAGTTTTTTTCTTTTTCTGTAAGTGAAAGGACAATATTGTTATCGGATTTTGTTTTTTCAGACTCGTGTGTTTGGGTCTCCCTGCTAGGCAGACCTCTTCTCAACCCCCCCCCCCCCCCCCCCAACTCCCCGCAGGGGGGGTCAAACCGTGCCTCAAGTTCGGTAGTAAAATTGCCCCTCCTGACAGACACTCGCTTTGCTTTCTGTGCCTTGGGGAATCGCACCGAGTGGACTCTTGTGCCCATTGCACGAAATTCTCGAAGCAAACAATAAAGAACAACGCCGCTAGACTTCGTGTTGCATTTTGGAGTTAGCAGTCTCACCGATGTCATCGTCACAGCACACTTTGGGACATGCATCGATGTCGACACCTGCCTCGGCATCGACAGCTGTGGTGCTCCCGATACGACTCAGATGTCAACCGCCCGATGCTGAAGCGCTCGGCCCAGACATCTCAGTCCGAAGCCTACACTCAGACCGTGGAGCCAGCACCTTCGTGCGCCCTTCGCCACTCCGACCTGATGATCGAGACCAGCCATCGGGACCGATCCACCCGCCGCCACCCCCGTGGGATCAACAGCAATGGCAATATATGTATGGGGCATATCCCTTCACAACCGGCATGCCATGGTTTCTACCCCAACTGGTGGAATGGAATCGTCAATCCACCTCCTTCCGACTTTCTCAATATCGAGATCCTCTCCCGACGCCGGAGTTTATGAAACCCCAGCTGTCAAGACCAACAGGCAGAACAACCAACCCCCCCAATAGCACCTAAGTTTAAAGATCCATCAGAACCGATCCAGTTGACACCTATCCTGCCTATTTCTTTTTCCGAACCATCTGAACATTCCGCTTCTTCCGATACCTCCTCCCGTTCAGGGGATGAAAACCCCGACCCTCCAATGGAACCCTTGCCACCTCAACAAGTGGGCGATAATCTCCCAATTTCTCCGTCGGAGGATCTCAAATCCTATGGGGATTTCATCAAGCGGATGGCCAACACGCTGACCCTGTCTACTGTGCAACCCCACTTACAGTAACAGACTTTGTGTTCGATATTGTGCAGATGGATACCTCGACACCGATACCCTTACTGACGACTTTGGTCTTGTTACAGGCAGCCATGGTTCTGTGGTCTCATCCGGCTTCCACCCCTGTCTCTAGCCGGAGAGTAGATCACATGTATAAGGTGCAAGAGCCGGGCGCTGAATTTTTATTCACCCACCCCAAGCCTAACTTGATGGTAGTCACCTCCTCTTCCAAAGGCAAACACAGTCATTCCACACACACCAAGAAAGAGGGAAGGAAACTAGACTCGTTTGAAAGAAGATTTTGCTGGAGCACCTGGCATTAAGACTTTGGACTATACTCCATGCATGGGGAGATATCAATTTGCCCTCTGGGAACAAATGTCTGAATTTATTGCAGCCCTTCCCAAGGACTTTAACCGTCAAGCTCGCAAAATTCAAAAGGAACTGTGTCTTCTCACCCTTATGGGCACAAACCTACGTTTTCATCCGCCACCCACTCTAGGGCTAAGACCCCTAAAGCTCCCAATCAGAGCCTTTGACTCACGTCATCTGCCTTTACCCCCCACCTATCTCCTATCTCCTTTCCTGGCTGCTTGGCAGCGAATAACATCGGATCAGTGGGTGCTCTGTGTTATTGAGAAGGGGTACCTCACAGAATTTATCCAGATGCCCGAGGCCCCCAATTTCATGCTTACTCCACCATCCAGCGTGCTTCTGGGAAGAAATTCAAAACCTCCTTCAAAAGGACGCTATAGAACCAGTTCTGATGATGCAACGTCACCATGGGTTTTATTCCTGTTATTTTACAGTCCCCAAGAATAGGTCTCTGTCCTCTTATGGACCTCAGGGGACTCAACCATTTAATTTCTTATCGGAAATTCTGCATGACAACCTTGCAAAGTATTCTCCCACTTCTCGGCAAAAATGTCTGGATGGTAACCCTGGACTTGCAAGACGCATATTTCCATATCACTATCTATCCATCTGACAGAGGGTTTTTGCGTTTTGCAGTCAAGGACAACCATTTTCAATACAAAGCCCTGCCCTTTGGGCTCTCAGCAGCGCCCAGAGTCTTCACAAAAATGATGATTGTCATCACAGCCTACCTCCATCTCCAGGGTGTGCGGATCTTCCCGTACATTGATGACTGGTTGCTGGTAGCAAACTCCAGAGAGACTCTGCTCAACCATATCGATTTGATGTTGGTTACCCTAGATGCCCTGGGCCTGAAGGTGAACCTAAAAAAGGCAGTGCTCTTTATTAAGTCCAACTCATAGGGGCGATCTTGGACTCAAAGGTCTGCCGAGCCTTTCTTCTTCTCAAGAGGGCAGACGACATCATCGCTCTCATCGGCCTAGAGAAGAAACAGGGAGCTGTGTCAGCAAAACAGATCCAACAACTCTTAGGGCTGATGGCCACCACCACAGTGGTACTTGTCTCCGCCAGATTACGAATGAGACTACTTCAGCTGTGGTTCCTCAAGAGGTTCCATCCACAATGGCAGCCCCAATCTCAATGATTCGTACTTCCTGCACAAGTGCTGGTCTCCATGAAGTGGTGGGAAACCTTCTTCAGGGAGCCCCATTTCATACACCCAGCCCCGAAATTACCCTCACCACGGATGCATCCTAGTGGGGATAGGGAGCACATCTCAAAGGTGTGTGCATGGACGTCAGGTAGGAATTTCACGTGGCCCACAAGCACATCAACTTTTTGGAACTGTTGGCCATCCAATATGCCCTTAGGTCTTTTCGCCATCTCGTGGCTTACCACATGGTAGCAGTCCTGGCTGACAACACTACCGCATTGTGCTACCTGAACCGGCAAGGGGGAACAGTGTCCAGGGGACTCTGCTGACTAGCTTTGGAGATTTGGGCCGAATGCCAATTACGGGATGTGTTCATCATCATGGCTCACCTGCCTGGGTCGCTCAATGTGCACGCGGACTTTCTGAGCAGAGGAGGAGCATCCCTTCACGAGTGGGAACTCAACTGGGAGTATCTCCAACCAGCAAAGTGTCACCTGTTCTGTACCAGGGCGGGACAGGACCCTCTATCTCTGGGAGACGGTTTCCTTTATCCATGGTCCCACAGGCACGTGTACTTTTCCCACCAATCCCTCATCTTACCAAAGTGCTGAGCAAGATCATGAAGGAACAACCTTGTGACTCCATGGTGTCCATGTCAGCATTGGTTCCCGACTCTACTCCACATGTCACAGGGCACCAGGTGCTCCACCACGATGTACCACACCTCAAACTCACACCACCCACCCTCCTTCCCATCTGCTTTCGGTCCTTTTGTTCTTTGCTCTGAGACTGATGGCAGCGGTCAGAAGGGACTGGCAGGATTGTCGTGCCCCTCCCCTAGTCATGCACAGTGGAGCCGGCGGGAAAATCCCTTTCGCTTTCTAAGAAGTACCAGTCAAGGTCGGCGCAGGCGCACTATATCCCATAGGTGTGAATGCACAGATGACCATTTGAAGATCATCAGTTACAGGTAAGCAACCTGCCTTTCCAAGCTCAGCCCTAGAGCATGGCTCAGAAACTCCACAAGTGAGTCCAGGGACAGGTGGGGGGGGGGGGTTTCTATGAACCTGCGGGAAGCTCTTGGTCAGCAGAAAAATTGGTTAAAAAATTTATTGCGCATTTACCCCACCCTTCCAAAATAATAAAAAACAACACCTAGCTTTAAGAGATGAATGCCCATTGAGAGCTCATGAGACTACATTCTGATACCTCAGCAGCTGTGGGGAGGGGTAGTTGCTAAGCAATCATAACAATATTGCCAAATCTTCCAAGTCTTGGTTTCTGTTAGTGGGAGACGGGGGATTGAAAAAGGTTAAAGATGGGAGCAGTGGGGGGGCAAAGAAAGGAGAGGAGAAGGAAAAGCTGAAGGATAAGAGAAAAGCAGAAAGTAGTTAGGTGGGTGGGAGAGACTAAAAGGGGAGAAGCTACCTAGAGGAAGAAGGAGGCAGAGGAGCAGATAAAGGCAAGTTGGCTGTGTGGGTGGGAGAAAGAGAAGATAAGGGTAGGTTGGCTGGGTGGGTGTGGGAGAGAAGGGGATTCTGTGGAGGCTGGCAGGGGGAGGGAAAGAGGCAACAGTGTGGAGGTATGGGGGAAATATTAATGTCCCCATTACATCTTGGAGGTTCCCTGCTTGTCTTGTGGTTATATAAGCGCTCTAGTAAAGATGGCAAAAATGTTTTGTCAAACATGCTGTTCTTCTGGCAAAATATATATATTAGGCAAGTAGTATCTTGGACCACTAAGGATAAATAAATTGAAGTCTGTAAAAAAATAAAGTTTTGTGAACTAGGTTAGCAATTCCCTAGGAAAAGCTCATTTTAGACTGATTACCTGGGTTAAGGGGGGAATTTTAAAAAAGAGCTGCTACTTAGGTGATTTGTACTCAGGTGCCAACAACCAAATACACATAGCTAACATATTGTGTCAGATAAGCACTATATTGAGAAACCATGCTACACTATGGTTAGAGCAAACCCTGGTTACCTGTGATGTCTAAATGCAGATATTCCAGAAAAACAGCTTCAGCTTATTGGTTAGCACCAAACGAATATTTCAAACTAGGGCTTGTAGCTCATTTGTTAAGCACAATTTGTCATAATTGTGGTTTGCTGTTTCATTTAAATTGACAAACCACAGTTTCCTGACTGCTCCTTGAGGCCATGTGGCCACAGAGAAAGCAGTATAGGGAGAATCCGTGCATTTAAACACATATCTGAATTTAGGGTTCTCTGCAAAGTATTGCTTTTGAATTCTGTTATCTATTTGAGTGTGTACAACACTCTTCATGTTATATTGCTAGATGTAAATTGTCTTTTTTATATGTACATAAGACATCAACTAGAGTTGGATCAGTGTTACTGATGATGCTAAGTGTTTGAAATACAGTTCTGAAGATCATAGGATAGATGGTACTGCAGTGCCTAGTAGTTTAAATTTTGTTTGAACATAAGATTTTTCAGTATCTTTTTTCCTACAAAATGAACTGTATAGAGACAGGCAAATATTAAACATTCAGCGTATAATTTATGTAATTTACTTTTCTGCCAGCTTTTTAAAAAATATTTGCAACACCAGGTTTTATTTATGCATGTATTGCTTTATACAGTCACAACTTGAATATGTTACTAAAATTGAGCTAAGCATAACTGCCTTATTCAGAGTCAGACCATCTGTCCAAGTATTATCTAATCCCACTGACCAAAGCTCTCTGTGGTTTCATGCAGAAGTCTTTCCCCATCCTGATAGCTTCTTTCTTTTAACTGGAGAAGCCAGTGATCAAACTGGCCATTTTGCATGGAAAGTGGGTGTGGCCTTGTAAATCCCATGCCAGCCTACCCTGGTTTCAAAGGTTGCTTCCTCAGTTTAGGTGTGCTTACCAGTGTATTATTGTCCCTTTTGTTTTCAGAGAGATAATTTGTTCATTGTGGATATCTTGTCTGTTACAGTGCTTCTAAGAGCCTTTACCTTTTGCTTTTGTTACAGTCTGAAATTGGTTTTGGGAAAATGGAAACTTACATCAAATTGGAAAAGCTTGGTGAGGTATGTGTGCCAATTTTTTCAAGCAGTTAGGATTTTCAGTAATACTTTTGTGATGTGATTAATGTTTATATTGGTATTTTTAATGTGCAAAATATTTTTGAATCTCAGATTTGGGTAGCAAACAAAATTTAAGCTGTCACATTCAGACATTGTAAAAAATTGGAATTGGACTGAAGTCTTCTGAAACCATTGTGGTCTCTCCATGGCAGTTGTGCTCTGTGTGCCATGGAGAGAGCATAAGTTCATAACCATTAGTCAGGTTTGTGCCATCATGAACAAACCTTCATTTGCCATTACTGAATGCATCTGCCGTATGTCTGTGTACCAGACAGTTGGGTCCAGCAATTTGTCACATCTCTTTCAGTAGTCCAATCCCAGGAAAGTTTGTGGGCTGCAAACAATGATGATGAAGGTTGGAAATCTAATGATCTGTCTTGCACAGTGCACTAAAATTTCTCTGCATAAGTGGTATGGACAAGTGATGTATTTTCAGGAGGGTTTATGCTAACAGTGGGGACTGTTCAACAGATAGAAATATACAGGGATACATGAAGAAGCTAACAGTTTCAGCTGAGTTGATTCTGAGAGAGTGTTCTGTATTCTGTTAAGTGGATTAGTTTCTCCCGATCAAACATTACATAAGCAGCAAAAGGTTTAATTACTTTGGGACAAGGTTATATTACTTAATATGTTTGGCCTTATATGCATAGGATATACAAGTTTGCATTTATACCATGATTGCACTGAAAGGCCTCAATGATCTGGTGCTGTTTCTCTGAATGAGATGTGAGCTGCTTGAAAACAAAATTTAACTTTCTATAAGGGGTATTTTTGGCTCTCTAATTCTTAATGCATATTCAAAATATTACACTAAAATTCTGTTTCTGTGTGTTATTTCTCTCATAAAATTAGGCATGTGAAAAGAGCATAGTTAGTGCTGGTACACACATGATGCTCTTGCAGTGTAATCCTAAATGGGTCTACTGCTCTATAGGACTTATTCCCAGTATTGAGGATTAAATTAATTTATCATGGTTAAATGATTTCTGTGAGTGGCTCCTGATTGTGGACTCCCTTTTCTCCTGCTGAGTGATAATTCGTTCCACATACCTTAAGCCATGTGCTTGTGTTTATCGTGGTGATTGCTAACCTGGATTCTCAGCTTAACCAGGATTTGAAGCTATCATCTGAAACTAATATCTGAAACAGGTTTCAAATCCTGGTAAAGCAAGAACCTGGTTAGCCATAATCACGGTTAACATTGGTGCCAGCTTAATATTAAATCATGGTTAAGCCAAGTTGTGTAGGTGAGAATTTGCATTTGAAAGGGAGCTACATGTAAAGGGGTAGCTCATCAGGGGCCAGACCACAGGATTGCTTAACCATGGTTATGCCACTTAAAGTGTACTACACATGTAGTAGTGACCGGAGGTTTCTTTAAAATAGGGCTACATGTTGACAAAGATACAGGACAGTAGCAACTTCAGGTGCTGTAACAACCATACTGTTTTGCTTCAGTTCACTTTACAGCTTTTTAAAAAACTTCTATTCATAATATGTTGCCTTTTTTCATTTGGTTACTTCAGAATTCTCATAGAATTTTTCTTATATGTATTTTCACTTTTTGCCCAGGGCACCTATGCCACTGTATATAAGGGAAGAAGTAAGCTGACAGAAAACCTGGTCGCTTTAAAAGAAATAAGATTAGAGCATGAAGAGGGGGCTCCATGCACAGCCATTAGGGAAGGTGAGCAATTTCTTTTTTTCTTTCTTCAAATGCAATGTTATCTCAAGTTTAATCCATTCTGGGGGCCCTGTCCTGTCCAGTGCCCTACTTTTTTGGATACTATCCAGACACTGGAGTTTCCTAGGATAGTTAGTTCATGGCATGAGTTTGGTTTGATCTGCTATTGCTATTTATTGTTTTACTGTTTTTATTGCTTGTTGGTTTTATGTTGTGAGCTGCCCTGACCCCATTTTGGGGGGCTAGGGTGGGGTATAAATTTAATGAATAAATCATGACCATGTGCAGTTCTAAGAAATACACCAAGCCCTGAACCAGACTAGATATTTTTTCCACTTCGAATTAAATCTGGACATTGATTCAGATACAACAGTCAACCATGTTTGCTATGAGTGAGTCCAGCAAATTCTTTGGGCCACATGCTGTTGTAGCCAGCTGATTAGCAATTTCTGTTTTTGTGACAAACCGTCAATTTCTGTGATTGTCTGCATCACTCGTTTATAGTTTGAGTTTGCCCTGCTCTCCAAACCAGGAGCCCAAACCATGCCTTTAATCTCAGTTTGGAATCCTACTTTGCAAGGAGAGAACAAATCAGTCTCCTGGAAATACCTAATGATATGGGGGAATGAGAGGAGGGAACAGATGACCCCAAGGTTGTTCAGCAGACATTATGTCTGAACCTAGCCAAAGAGCAGGCATAAAACATGACATCTGCTTAGTCAGTGGAGAAAAAAATAATCTCTGGATCAAGCTATATAAATTGAATATTTGTGGCAGAGGATTCTTTACTCACATGTTAGTTCTTCTCCTTTAAACATCTTGCATCCTGAGATGTTTGTGTAATACAACATTCTCAGCCAACAATATTAAACTGTGAAGTATGCATGAACAGTCTGCTTATTTACTTGGATGGGTATCAAACTGAGTGCCTCTGCTTTACATGAAACATGATGCTCCTTGAACGTAACCTCTCCACAGTAAAACAGGCTATTACCTAAGAGTGCCAGAAAATCTAAATATTTGAATGAACTGTGAAGAAACTGCTTTGATCTTGGCCTTAGTTCTCTTTGCAGGTTGGGAATCACGTGACGGAGTATTTTTCCCAACAGCATAATTCCCTGCACATAGCATGTTAGGTTTCAGAATGGTTCTAGACTAGCCTTCTCTTGGCACCTTGTTCTTCTATGTGCAGGATTTGTTTTTTATATGAAGGAGTCATACAAGCTCCCACCTGCAATCTGGAGTATTCTAGGCCAAGCACAGGTTAACTGCCTGTGTGAGAGCTAGGCCTTTGCTTAGATCACACAAGCTTTAGTGTCAAGAGTACATAAAATTCTAGCATTGGCTGAATAATCCATGTGAGTTATAACCACATTTTCTTTTCCTCTTGCTTTATTCTGAAATGAGTAATTCTGCCTTAGTCTCTGTTCTGGCATCACTTGCACCTTCTGATCCTCCCCAGGCTTTAACACATACTGAGCTTCTGCTTTTCAGACTCCTCCTTATATATGCACTTTGGGCACAATCTAGAAAATGTGAAATACACTTGAGCCTCATTGAAACAAGCAAGAATAAAATATTTTGGTCCTTTTTATTTCAGCTGGAAAATAAAAAGGAAGAAAATATTTCTTCCTGGGCTAAATTAATGATGCGTAAAATAATTAACTTATTTCAGACCAAGCTGTTTTTACTCCATTACCCATTTGGCACAATAATGTATGTGCAGTCTAGTTTTCCCATTTATTACTGATCTGTCTTCTGTTCATTTCTTTTTTCAGTGTCGTTACTGAAAGACCTAAAACATGCAAATATTGTTACGCTGCATGATATTGTTCACACAGACAAATCTTTGACTCTGGTCTTCGAGTATCTGGTAAGTTGTTTCCTTTAAATACCCTCAAGCATCTCAGTTTAAATGTTTAATGTTTAAACCAAAGTGGAACCTAAGTTTTATAATATGTATGAATTGAAAGGGTCTGGATAGGTGGAGTGGGTATTCTGCTGTCATTTTGTTATGGGATGCGCAGTACCTTGCTAAAAAGTCAGTTGACTTCAGTATATTAAAGGTAATGTGTTTGTCTTATCTTGCAATGGCTGTGAACTATGATTCTGAAAACAACATGTGTACATCTTTCTTGTAGTTGTCTATAGACAGAGAGAGTTAGAGTTGCACTGTAAATAGCCCAGGTTTGTCCTTTTCTGTGGCCAGCTGTAGGAAGCCTTTGTACTCCATATTTTCAGGATTTCAGCTACTGTGTCAACTAATCAACATATATTTTTGCTTGCTACGAGTGGAAAAAGAATAATGCCATTTCAGCACAGCTTTAAGCTACTTATAGTGTGGAATACCTTAAATTGTGCTGGCACTGTAGAAAGAATTATGCACCTAATATGCTCAAGTTCAGATGCCTAATTGGCATGCCAGCCCTTGTTCTGTACTGGAGAAGTATGGGCAGTTAATCATGTCTTTATACCAAATGCATGGTAGAGATCAACTGAAATGCAGTCTTTCCCCTCTTTCTTTAGTCTCTTTGGCCAGGACATGCTAATTTATGCTGATCCTTACCAGACAGTTGATAGGGCCTGCAACCCAGAGGAGGACAGGAAAAAAGGGATTGTGAAGGGGTTCCCGCTGATGATGGATTCAGTCTTGATGATGCAACCTAAGGATCTTTCTGGATCTGTTGTTGTCCTGGATTGTTCAGATTGTAGTAGTTATCAGGAGGACTAGTTAGCTTCTTCATCTGTTATGGAAGGTAGTGAACCATCCTTTCTGAGTTTGACCTAAGGTCTGTCATTCATGTCTTCATGTCCTCAAGGCTAGATTAAAGCATGAAGCAACTCAATACCTGGTGAGGGTGAGTCACTGGGGACAGAACCCAATTTGAGTTTTGCGTAACTTTCAAAGCCCTAAACAGTTCGGGCCTAAATTCCTTCCTCTAACCCATGCACATATTGTCATCTCTTTGGGTCTACTGAGAATGCTGTCAAAATTATTTTCATCTGTGCACAAAACTCAAAAGGATGAGGGTACACCAAGAGACATTCTTAGTTCTTCATAGACAGCTCTGGAGCTTTCTTCCCCCAAAGTGTCATCAAAACCTGAACTTAAGCATTTTCCAACAGTATTTAAATAAGATTTTAGGGACCATGGTAGACCATCTGCTGTGCATGTAAAAGGCTCAAGTTTTAATCCCTGGCATCTCTAGTTGAAAGGATCAAGTAGTAGGTGACATAAAAGACCTTTGCCTGAGACCCTGGAGAGGCCCTGCCAGTCAGAGGAAGCAGTATTGATCTTCATAGATCAAAGGGCTGGGTCACTGTGAGGTCGCTTCATGTGTAGCTTTGTTAATTGATTAACCATGTATGTTTCTTCTTTGAATCAATTAAACTACTAAGTTTGGACATATTGAAGAAACTTTGACTTGGAGCGGCTTTCTAGGGAAATAAGCATTTTGGAAGAATCACCTAAATAAACATTCAGCCAGTTTTTTAGCACACTAACCAATGTTCTTTATTTTGTCAGGACAAAGACCTAAAGCAGTATATGGATGACTGTGGGAACATCATGAGTATGCACAATGTAAAGGTGGGTCTTTTTCCAACATATTCAACTAATGGCCAACATTTTTGTAGCTTTGTAACCACAGCTACTCCAGTTAAGATTGATACATTTTTTGCATATATTTCTTTATATATTCCTGTTTGAATAACTCCCCTTTGGAGTGTTTAATTATTTAATGTAACTTAAAATTTCCTTAGAAGAGTTTTGCATTACTTTAGACATGAAGAAAATTTGTTACTGCTAGTATTTAAGTTATGCAAGAGCTTACCTTTAAAAAGGCCATATATATATATATATATATATA
>NW_015169193.1:457761-494013 GCF_001447785.1 Gekko japonicus
AGAGAGAGAGAGAGAGAGAGAGAGAGAGAGAGAGAGATTGATTTTGGTGTAGTGGTTAGGAGCGCAGACTCTAATCTGGGAGAACCAGGTTTGATTCCCTACTCCTCCACATGCAGCTGCTGGTGAAACCTTGGGTCAATCATAAGTTCTTTCAGAGCTGTTCTCTCAAGAGCAGTTCTTGAGCAAGCTCTCTCCGCCCAACCTACTTCACAGTGTGTCTGTTGTGGGGAGGGGAAGGGAAAGGGATTGTAAGCCGCTCTGAGACTCCTTCGGGTAGTGAAGGGTGAGGTATAAATCCAATCTGTGGCCGATGAATTGGTGATGTAGATGTGGTAGACAACATAACCTTTGAATAGGCCATGTGTTTTGTACCTGAAGCCAGCCAAGAACATTGGGTGGCTGATCAACTGATGATGTAGATATAGGAGACAACATAATGTGCCAGAGCAGCACAAGGCCTGGCTTTTCATAAGAATTCCAGCAGTTTTGTGCCCAGTTTGCTGTTGGCTGCCCAGAGTCAGGGAGCAGCATGATGAGAGGTGGTGTTGTGTAGTGGTTAGCATTTTGGACTAGGACTGATGCCCATTTGACATGCTTCAAGTTGCTTCAAGGCTTTAGTTAAGATAAAATGGAAGAGGGGAGAACTGAGCTCCTTGAAAGATGGTGGTGGAAAGTGCTATCAAGTCCATAGGGTTTTTTCTAGGCCAGAGACATTCAGAGGTGGTTTTCTATTGCCTGCCCCTACATCATGACCCCGGTATGCCGTGGAGTTCTCTCATCCTTCGCTTCTGAGATCTGATGAGATCAGGCTCGCTTGGGCCAGTTAAAATCTTATAATGTCATTAAAATAATAAATAATAATAAATAAATCTTATAATGTCATTAGGTCCTTTCTTTTGGAAGTCTTTTTGTTTCATTTTGTGCAACAGTTCTGTTACAGTTTTTTTAGTTTTTTCTTATTTAGATCTAACATTGTTACATAAGAGAATGTAATGTCTGACATTGGTGTATTGACTGGGTTATCAAGATGTAGCAGAGGCAAAGAACTTTTTTAAAAAGCTGTGTTTGCAGGGGGGGTTTGCTAGTGGAACCTGGATCCAAAGCTTTGCTAAAACATGTGTCATGTCATCTTAGAACAGTAATTTTTTCAGTCTCTCTTTCCTCTGTGTTATAAAGGATCTTTTGGCCTACCTTACAGAACAGTTATAAAGAGCTCAACAAATGAATGTATATGAAGCTCTTCAAAAAAGTGTTGTGCAAATGCTAAATGTGGTGATTATTTCTAAGGACTTTACACAGCTGCTTATGGGCAAGGTGCAGTTGCTACAGTGATGGAAGTGGATGTGGGAAATGCAGATTCAGGTCTGAAGCTCCTTCGGTGGTTTGGGCAAATCCCTTTTGCTCAAGCTAATGTAGTTCAATAGAGGTGTGAACTTAAAACATTACGTAACCCCATGCTCATGTCTCTGAGGTGATTAGTAGGGATGCGCATGAACTGAACCACGAAGCAAAATTCATGACTAATTTTGCCCTATTTGTGGTTCACAAACTCTAGTTTGTGGTGGGTCTACCATCATGAACTTCTAAAGCAATTCATGGCGGTTTGTGGGTAGAGCAGAAAGCAGGGATTTAAAGGGACTCGGAGTCCCTTTAAACCCCTGCTTTATGTTCCCTGTGAAAGCCACAAAAGCAGCCTGCTTCCTGCCACTCAGCTGTTTCAGGCTGTTTTGTGCAGTCCCTTTAAACAAGACAGCCCCAAAAACAGCTGAGCGGCAGGCAAACACTCCCCACTGCTCAGCTATTTTTTGGGCTTTCTGCAAACCCCGATTAAGGGGACTACGATCTCTTTCAGTGGGGTTTGCAGAACCATTTTTATGGTTCATGTGCCCATCCATAGTGATTAGAACAAAGTTTGGAATCATAAGTAGCAGAGTATTTTCTAAGAATGCTTTGCAAATGATTTATAGCTGCTGCTGTTCTACATTCAGAACTGGGATATTTGCCTTTGTGTGATGTAAAAATACCCAGTTTAGATACAAGGAAAAGATATCCTACACAGAATATCCATAAATGCAACAAATGCAGACCTTGTGGTTTGACATCTCCCAGGACATGTAGGAATTGCTGTAAAGAAAGATGCCATCAAGATTCCATAAAAGGCACTGCAAAAAGAACAGCTTTCAAACTGCTTTCAAAATAGGTTGGCAAACCCTTGAGAGAAGCAACAAAAGCATTTTATTCCCAGGCAATTCTGTGGTTGAATTCAATGCAAAAATAAATAAATAATCTGGCACTTCGCCAGGGTGTTTTGCATGTTTGTTTCTCAGTCAGCTGTTGAATTGTAATAAGCTGAAGCTCCTTTCTTGATTATACCTGCTGCGTGAAGAGCTTCATTCCCCTTTTCAGCAGGTGGTTCCTTTTGCTGAGTCGTTAGCCAGGCATATTAAAAAATCCCACTGAAAATAAGGAATTATCTCAATGGAAGTTCTCATGATCAGGGGAGGGGGCGTGCAGGGTGGGAGAGATGACAAATGTAATTAAAGATACGTGGAGCTGGAAAGGTTCCCTTTGTTTTCTCTCTCATATGGCTGGCTTAACCTGCAATCTGCTTTGTGCGGCATGGTGGGAAGTATAAAAAAGTGGCTGCATTTCAAATAGATGTCTGTATTACGAGGAAGGGTAAGAAGAGGCATGGAAACACAGAACGCAGAGAAATTGACCTATTTCAAATCAATCACTTATTAGTTCTCTAATAGAATTACTAACAAAGATTAGGATATCTGGTTCATGAGAATGGCTAACTGCTTTAGTAGACTTTGCCTTTGTATTCATTTAAGTATTTCTTTTAGAGCATAAGATAGGTTCATTAACACTTTTGAAAATCTAATTTGAATTAATCTCCCCCTTCCCTTCTCTCTTTGATAGTTATTTTTATACCAGATTCTGCGTGGTTTGGCATACTGTCACAGAAGGAAAGTGCTACATCGAGACCTAAAACCACAAAATCTGCTAATTAATGAAAGAGGGGAATTAAAACTAGCGGACTTTGGTATGGAGTTAATGGTCTGTTTTGTTGATTCACTTGTAAAGAAAATTCTTGGATGTAAATTTTATTAGGTATTAAGAATAATTGCATGTATACAAGCCAGATGTCCATAATACACAGGACTGAGCATTTTTAGTTTGTATTGGGAGGATAGCTTTCAAAGATTTGGTCAAAGAAGCTTGGGGATTACAGAACTCTCTTGATCCAAGGTTGTTGAGTAGCTCTGGGTCTGCACAATTCCCAAAGTACCTTGTGGAAGACAGGTAGTGTGTGAGTTATGATTACTACCCAGAACTCATACAAATAGTTGAAATTTCCTCCTTTTTTTGCTGTAGAAAAAGACTATCTCAGCGAATGTGCAAATTTCAACAACAAAAAAATTGGCTCAGCTCTAATTTAATATCCCTCATATCTTTGCTGTCAGTTCCTCCCTCCCTAATGATGAGGAAGTGAGCGATCCCAGTAAGCACCCGTAACACTTTGTGACATTTTCTCTCTCTGCTATTTCAGTGATCTAGACCCTCTGCTAATAGTATTGAACTCGCTTGGTTAAAAAGCGTTTGTATAATGCTCTTTCTATGTGTATTCTATATTAAATAGTGCTCTCTACCCACATCTACCACTTCAATATATTTTGCAGCATGCTTGAAATGCTTAAAAGCAATAATTTTTAGGGACTGACAAAGAACAAGCTTTTGAAGAAAAGTACAGAAATAAGGGGAAGAGAGGGAAGACTGAGAGAGAGAAAGTGGAGAAAAGAAAATGTTCAGATTTCCCGATGGCCAGTTGGCCTTTTCCTGAACCAGAACTGTTACTGATTTCAGACCCTCACCAGTAGAGGACCCTGCTGGTGAGGGTCTTCATACAGGCTGCTCCACCAGAAATTCTCCTTGTCTGACTCTCTTTTCACACTCACTTCAGAAAACTCTGCATGCTCTTCCATTGTTTGAAAATGCAGAGGGTTCTTCATAGTAACTCTTTCTGTGCATGCTCCATCAAGGTAGTGTGGGCAGTGCCTTATGCTGGTCTCTTACTAAGCAATTCTCTGGAGAGCACAGCATGGGCTCTTTCTTACCAGCAGGAGTGCTGCTTGTGTGGGAAAAATGAATCCAGCTGAAGGCTCCTTTAAGTCTTCAAAACAGGAACAGACTTGTCGGTTTAAACAAGTACACAATATAAAAGCATGATTTTTCTGCCAGGTGTGAGAGCTGCCAATAGCAGCCCAGTTGCAGTGAAGAACAAAGAAGCCTGAAGAGGAGTAGGCACTCCAAAATGGTCTTTGATAATCTTTGTGGCCCATCATCTCTTTTAATATATGTCAGTGTCAGGCAGCTTTTAGTTGGGAACATGCATGCCCCAATAGCTTTAGAAAGGAATGGATGTGCTCTGCAGCGGCCCATGTGTTATTTATTTATTTATTTATTTAATTTGTGTCCTCTCCGCCGAAGCAGGCTCAGGGTGGCTCACAGACTATATATACACACACACACACACACACACACATATATACACACACACACACACGTAAAACAGCAAATTAGTTAAAACACAATATGTCAGTACATAAAATCACAACATATAAAATCATATAAGTGCCAGTAAACATGAATATCAATAAATATTGATAAATATTAGTAGGTATTTATAAGTGATGGCGGTATACTCTCAGCTTCCAGACGGTCATTACTGCCACAGTCTGGACTCGGCCTGGAAGTGCCAAACAATTTTGGGAGCCCGATCTTAGTGCTCTCTGGGAAACGTGGGGAAAGGCGGTCCCTTAGGTAGATAGGTCCCTGACTATATAGGGCTTTAAAGGTAAGAACCAGCACCTTGAACCGAATCCGGTATGCTATAGGCAGCCAGTGCAGTACTTTTAGGGCAGGCTGGATGTGTTCCCGCACAGGAAGACACAGCAACAGCCTTGCTGCTGCATTCTGCACCAGCTGCAGCTTCTGGATTTGGGACAAGGACACAGCCCCATGTAGAGAGCATTACAGTAATCCAATCTCGAGGTGACTGTTGCATGGACCTCTGTTGCCAGGTCATTGCGTTCAAGGAAGGGAACCAGCTGCTTAATCAGTCGTAGATGGTAAAAGGCGGACTTTGCAGTGGCTGCTACCTGGGCCTCCATTGTTAGGGAGGCATCCAGGAGCATTCCCAAGCTCCTAACCTCCGGCGCTGGCACCAACAGTGCCCCATCGAAGGTCAGGAGTGGGATCCCTAACCTTGTCCCGCTCCGATTCAGGCCCAGGACCTCCGTCTTCATCGGATTCAATTTCAGTTGATTCAGTATAAGCCAACCAGCCACACCTTTCAACACCAGGTCCAGATCTCCCAGACTAGAGTCTGACTGGTCGTCCAACAACAGATAGAGCTGGGTGTCATCCACATAGTGGTGACAACCCAGTCCGTGATAGCTGCTCCCCAACAGCCACCCTTTGTCCCTGACCCTGAAGAAACGAGGAGAGCCACTGCAAGGCAAACCCCTGAATCCCAGTGTCGGCGAGGCAGTGGATCGGTAGTTGATGGTTGACTGTGTTGAACGTCGCCGAAAGGTCTAACAACAACAACAACACTGCTGTACCACCTAGATCCAGATGCCTCCGGAGGTCATCTGTGAGGACGACCAGGACTGTCTCTGTCCCGTGGCCTGGTCGGAAGCCGGAATGGAAGGGGTCTAGTATGGAGGTGTCATCCAAAAAGCCCTGCAGCTCAACAACATTAAAAATGTGGCTCAATAATACTGCTTTCCTGACTCCTCCCACTGCACTCTCAGTGACTTTATGTGGATTGTATATCCGTATTGTGTCTTTTGAGTGACATGTTATTAACTCTGTCATGTGAAACAAAATATAGTGGGGAATGTCTCCAGCTTTTTGCTCTTTATTCACATTCACACTGTTAAACTCTAGACAGTATTGGTCTTTCAAAATCTGATGGAAGACTTTGCTCTGTAAGAGCTGGCATT
Source organism: Gekko japonicus (assembly GCF_001447785.1). Classification (NCBI taxonomy): domain Eukaryota; kingdom Metazoa; phylum Chordata; class Lepidosauria; order Squamata; family Gekkonidae; genus Gekko; species Gekko japonicus. The sequence continues at coordinate 463,776 of NW_015169193.1, forward strand.
ATATTTTTGTAAAAACTTAGTAGTACCTTTTGAACCATATGGAATTTCTGTAGTGAGTGAAATGAAAGTGTGTGTGAGTCTATCACCAGATCTACAAAAGATTAATACTGCGCTTTGTTTTAAAAGGCTTGGCTAGAGCAAAATCGGTCCCTACAAAGACCTACTCCAATGAGGTTGTCACATTATGGTATAGACCTCCGGATGTTCTTCTGGGATCTTCTGAATATTCAACACAAATTGATATGTGGTATGTCTTTCTCTATTATTCATCTATTTTTGTTTTCAGTTGAATTATGCCTACTATATATTTTTGACCTTCTAAACTCTACAACGATACAATCATAAAGACATTTAATATCATAAATGAAAGGAGAAGGAAAGGATATTTTAATCCTCTCGGGTTTAGTTGTAGGAAGTACTTGAATAATTTGTTTTCTAAATGGATGAATTCCCTGTAAGCCTTCATATTTCGAATCTCAGAATTTCAGTAGCAAGACTGATGGGATCCTGTTTATATTAGAGCCTGTTAACTCATTCTTAGCAGCAGTAGCAATAAGCGCAAATTGTCACAATCATGAGCAGCTAAATGTTTGAAATGGAAATATGTGTGGTGGGGGGTTCCAACTTGCATTTTTAATTTCTCTCTCTCTCTCACTCTGAAGGGGGGTTGGATGCATATTTTTTGAAATGGCATCTGGAAGACCTCTCTTTCCTGGGTCAGCTGTTGAAGACGAATTGCACTTAATTTTCAGACTTCTAGGTAAATAAATTATGCTTTAGCACTAACTTTACAACAAAATTAAATGACAACTAAATTAAAGGCTTTGCCGTGCTCTTTTAAAGAGGACGAATGTGCATCCTGGTATAATTACAGTATGCACCTGGTCATAAAGGGGGTATTTCTGTTGTGGAACCATATAAAGAATGGTTGACAAAAAATAATCTATAATTTGCAGACGCTAAGTAAATATAATTGTTTGCTTGCCTCTCCTTCAAAGGGCTTTGGATTAAAATACTGTGTGATTTTGATGCTTGTATCTAATTTGTCCTCCCTTACATGGACATCATTTGTTTAATCTTTCAACTCAGGAACTCCATCACAGGAAACATGGCCAGGTATTACATCCAGTGATGAGTTTAGGAACTACAACTTCCCCAAATACAAGCCACAGCCTTTAATCAACCATGCACCAAGGTACTGGAAGTTTCATCTGTAGTTTTCTGCTGTTGTCATAACTGTTTGTGACTATAACCATAGGCCACATGAATGGAGTTAGCTATGTATAACAAAGTAAATTCTAATTAATACGTCAGCTACCTTTAGGCTAACTTTAGCGCTTCAATACAGTTCTATTCTGGATATAAGCTTTCATGTGCACACACGTCTTCAGGTATCTGAGGAACTGTGCATGCGCACAAAAGCTTATACCCAGTATAAAACGTTGTTAGTCTTAAAGGTACCACTGGACTCACCTTGTTCTGCTGCTTCAAACCAACACAGCTACCCATCTGAATTTAGCTCTTCTGTATTAATGTCTTACACTAAGCTGAGAGATGCAGCAACAGTAGGTAGTATATTAATGCTTCATGTTCTGAACAAATTTGGTGCCTTGAAATGTCATGTAAAATGGAGCATAGCGCCCCCCCCCATTTTTCATTGGCCTCTTCCGCATTGACCTTTTTGTCACTCGTTTGCCCCTATTGCTTCAGAGTTCCCCCCCCCCCCAATATGTTTTGCTCTCTCTAGTAGTCCCAGAGGGAGCAAACACATGTGGGGGGGGGGGGGACAAAGCAATAGGGACAAATGAGTGACAAAAATGACAGTGCGGAAGTGGCCAGAGTCATCAGAGTTCTTGGTAGGCACTTGAATATATCAGCTCTACAGGGTGCCTTTTCACAATACACTTTTAACAAGTCTTGTATGTATTTATTTTGCATTTTCAGATATTTCTTGTGTCACTTGACTCATCATACTAGCCTGATACAGGCAAATGGAGGCACTTATGCAGGCAACGAGTGAAAGAGCAGGCTAAGGGTGGCCTCATGTGAGAAAGGCAGCCCTTTTGATGCAGCTGCCAATGGAAGGGGTTTTGGCTGCTCAGCAGACCTTGATAGAGATGTAGCCTAAGCACATGCCTGTCTGTCTTTTAGACCCATAACATTATTAGCAGAGTTGCTCACTCAGGGAGCTCTATTTCTTGTAAATACATAGTTAGACAAATTACTTGCATCCAGTACTGAAGTGTTGGAATATGATTGCAGAGGGCAGTGTTGCCCAGTTTTTTTATTTTACTTTGAAATGAATGTTACAAATAAGTAATAGTTATGGACAGAGGATTTAGGACGGACAAAAGGAAATACTTCTTTACACAGTGAGTGATTAAAATGTGGATTTTGCTCCTAGAGGATGTAGTGATGGCCACATGCATAGACAGCTTTAAAAGGAGATTAGACAGATTGATGGAGGATTCGTGGAGGATAGGTCCATCAGTGGCTAGTAGCCATGACCATGATGACTGTGGGGAACTCTCCACATTCAGAGGCACTAAACTTCTGAATCCCAGAGCAAGGAGGCAACATTAGGGGGAAGGTCTGAGCCTCTATGCCCTGTTGGTGGCCCTCCTGCGGAACTTGTTGGTTGCTGTGTGAGACAGGATGCTGCAATAAATTGACCATTAGTCTGGTACAGCACAGCTCTTCTTAGGTTCTTATTTGTGCATAAACATTGAACACTAACATATTTTGCTTTGTCTTTTGTGCTATTTTTAGGCTAGACTCAGAAGGAATTGAATTAATAGTAAAGTTTCTTCAAGTAAGTTCATTCTACTCTTCACACATATATGTTGAGCTTTTCAGGTGGATAGTGAATTGTTGAATGGTTTGCTTGATGAATGTGACTATAAAACTAACTGCTGGGCATGTAAATGCACAAGGAGAGAGATGGTCCATTGCCCTTGAATTTAGTGGCCATCTTAGGGTTTTTTTTCCATTTTTTCCACTAATATAATTTATAACAAAATCCTGTAATCTTACTGAACTCATACATGACTTTAATTAGGGGGATTTGTATTTGTTTATATATTCTGCATAGCCCTAAGAATGGTATGTGTAGAATACTGCATTTCCCCCCCAAGCAACTGTCCGGCACATGCTGTTGTAGGAAAAGCCATTAGAATATGAGGGGAGTGGCCGGTGCAGCTATTGGAAGCTTCGTGGGAAGACAGAGGATGGAACTAAAACTGTGCAGCCCTTTGTGACTGCCGATCTCTTGTCTCTGCCCTTGTAGCCTCATTTTTGGCTCCTGGCCAACCACCCTCCTCATTTCCCCCTCCACACACCTCAGAACCGTGGGTGTTATAATGAATTATTGATTCTACTTCTAAGCAATTAAATGCAAATTTGGTTAACTTGCATAATCATGAGCAAATTATTCTATGTCCTTGGGACAGAATGTGGAAGGGAGACAGGATTAGGCACAGAACGTATATAGTCTTGTTTTACAGAAGAAGAAAAATTGAGTACTCTAATCAAAATGAGCATGGTAGAATGCATATTCACTTCACTTAGTGTTAATTTACCCAATTAGCATGTCTTGGAAAAATAATCTTTAATGTTCAGAATTTTGTAAATGTTTCTGATATTGAGTAATGCAGTTCCAGGTGATATATATGCAACAGTGGTGAAACACTATTAAAAGAATTGTTATAAGCGAGGCTGAAAGCAAAAGAGGCCATGCTAATCCAAAATGCTGGATTCTACAAATAGCCCTGATAGTGAATGGGTTTTCCTGTTACTCAGCAGATGGTGGCAGCATTACTGTTAATATATATTGAGCTTTAGGGTAGATTTTAGTCCCAGCTCTAGTAACTTGACCTCCATTTATCCAAGTTTACCCTTGACACCATCTTGGATATCAAGGTAAGAAAGGGTGTAAAAATTCTTGAAACAACTTCAGAGAAATGACACAGCAGCAACAACAAGATTACAAGAAAAGGGTGAAAGATGGAAAAATTAACGGTGACCCTGTAGAAATAGACTGTAATGCAAGAGGTCCTGACAACCAAACAGGTTTTCATACTTGCAGGTGACTATAGGCCAATGGTATTCATTCAGTGGCCCTTTGATGTGTCATTTCTGGCTTTTCTGAAGGCTGTTGGCCATTGTGGCACCTGCCCCATCTTTCAGAAAGTGAGCAAGGCAGGTGGTTGGCAGGTGGCTGCCACGTTGAAACAGTTGCCACCAGAGGAATAAGTAAGCTTTGTGGTGTAGGCCTCATGCCAGGGATGGAAACAAATGTGGCTCTTATGATTGATGGCAACTGTGAATGTGACTTCCTGCAATTTACGAAGTGTGTACCAGAGCTGTAGGCCATGTCACATTCCTGAAAACTGGGTGTCATTTAGCTATTTTTTAATTGTCCCACTTCTCTTAACATCCCACATAGCTTACAAAAAAAAATTGAATCCATTAAAAGCCCATAATTTAATAGAGGAGCCCATGACAATTTCAAATTACTGCCGAACAGACAAGCCAATACAAAACATTACTGAATCCCATTTGGGATTCAGCCAGATATAGCTCACTGCTTTGCAAATTTTGTAAAAGCCAACCAAAGAGGATGCTGAATGTACTTCCTCAGGCAGCTTGTTCCATAAGCTGAAGGGGAATCACCAAGGCTGTTGATCTTACAGAGGGTAAACGTACCTCCAAATAGGGAGGCAATTCGAACAAAAAATATAAGGCCAAATGAAGTTGGCACATAGGGAAAAGTATTTTACATTTAAGCAGCAGAATAGTTGACCTGTAAAGAAGTCTTGCACCTTTTAGGGTTCATGTCATGTCGAAAGGCACATTCAAGACAGGCATAAAAGAGAAGACAGCCTTTTCATGCATCTACTCTCAAGCATGGTCTTTACCAGCCCTGAAACCCAAACATCATCAAAGTCAGAAATGCTAGGAATTGAATTTAGGGTTGGATTCATGTAAAGAATGCGCTTGGCTGCTGAGTATGGTTAAAATATTTGAAATGTTTTCCCCCTTTGGTTTAACAGTATGAATCAAAAAACAGAATTTCAGCAGAAGAGGCTATGAAGCACGCGTATTTTAGAAGCCTTGGAACGAGGATACATTCTCTACCAGAAAGTAAGCATTGTCCTGTGTCAGGCAGCATTCATTGGGCCTGGGATTGAGTGAGGGGGTGTCCTTCCTCATTCCACTGGGTTGTTCCTTCTGATTTCTTCCTAACCCCCAAAATGTCCCTACAAGTCTCGTGGGAGATAAATTAACAGCTCTTGGCCCCCTACCAGAATCCAGGAGGGAATTTTGTCCCACATGTGGAATTCTCTCTTTGCTGGTGTCAACCAGGCTGTTTGTTCCCTTCTCCTTCTGGATTGAGGTAGATGATACTAGTTTTCTCCTCTTTCTTAATTTGTGATTAGCTCACTTGTATGATGCCTGCCATGATTTTCCTTCTTCTGCATTTGCCTCTATCTGGCAGCTGCTACTTGGGGGGGTGGCGGGGCTGCAGCTTTTCAGTCCAGCACAGATTTCTAGATGCAGCCATGTGACACTTTTGCTCTGACTCTCTACAAGTTGCAGTTGCCTTGTTGCATCTGGGAACATTTGGCATTTGACAGCATCACAAGTCATCTTGCTTTGCTGACTGTCAGAAAACCAGGCATTCCACTATGCTGCCATTATTGAAAGACTTGCTGTGAATGGGTCTGGTGCAGGGGGAGCGGACGTCAGGCATGTGCCATTCTACCTGTTGCAAGAATCCTGTGTTATCTCAATGTGCATTAAATTTGGAACGCAAAGATTAAGAAATATTGAAAGCATCATAAACATAGAAATTGTAAATGGTAGTGGGTTGGGGGGGTTGTTTGGGGGGGTTGCCTTGACCTGGATGACCCAGGCTAGGCTGATCTCATCAGATCTCTTAAGCTAAGCAGATTTGGCCCTGGTTACCGTTTCCCCGAAAATAAGACCTACCCCCAAAATAAGCCCTAGCAGGATTTCTATGCATTTGTGGTATAAGCCCTAGTGTGTCTTCTTGAGAAAAAATAAATATAAGACAGTGTCTTATTTTCGGGGAAACACGGTAGTATTTGGATGGGAGACCAGCAAAGAAGTTCAGGTTTGCTATGCAGGGCAGGCAATAGCAAACCACCTCTGAACATCTCCTGCCTTGCAAACCCTACAGGGTCAACATAAATCAGCTGCAACTTGACAGTACTTTCCATCACCACCATTTTTTCAAAGCATTTGTTGAAAAATAGCCAAATCCAAACAAAAAAGACCTCCCAGTAATCACACAACAAAGAAAGCAAAACTGGGGCCAATGTAGAACCAATAATACACTCTAAAACATAAGTAATATGCTGAATACAATTGCTTTATACTAGATAGTCACTATTAAGTGTACAAAATTTCCCCAAACATTTACAATAACAAGATAATACAATAGAATGTCAGTAGCTGCCAACAGCCCCAAGATATCAGTGGAAATCCTAAACAGTTACTGTTGGCAGTCAAAAGAGTATAAGGCTTATTGAGCTAAAAGCTACTAGAGCTTGACGAAGCAGCCGGCTTGTGCTTGGTTTGTATACAAGTTTTCTTAATATGTGTAATCTCCTGGTTTTTAAGCAACTCTAGAGAAGTATCTTAAAAACCAGGAGATTACACATATTAAGAAAACTTGTATACAACATCAGTTAAGCTGCTTATGAGGAAGTCATTACACGAAACCAAGCACAAGCCGGCTGCTTCGTCAAGCTCTAGTAGCTTTTAGCTCAATAAGCCTTATACTCTTTTGACTGCCAACAGTAACTGTTTAGGATTTCCACTGATATCTTGGGGCTGTTGGCAGCTACTGACATTCTATTGTATTATCTTGTTATTGTAAATGTTTGGGGAAATTTTGTACACTTAATAGTGACTATCTAGTATAAAGCAATTGTATTCAGCATATTACTTATGTTTTAGAGTGTATTATTGGTTCTACATTGGCCCCAGTTTTGCTTTCTTGTTTCTTGAAAAATAGCCATTCCAGAGCAATACATGAAAATGATTTGGTGGGAACAGAAATACCTTGTGAGAAACTCATGGCCCAATTATGTTGAGGCTTTGATTCAGCAACTCTTGCTACTCTTAAGACTCACTTTGAGTCCAGTGGCACTGTTAAGACCAACAAAGCATGCACGTGAAAGCTTATATCCAGAATTAAACTTTGTTGGTCTTAAAGATGCTACTGGACTCAAACTTTGTTCTGTCGCTTCAGACTAACATGGATACCTACCTGAATCTACTCTTTGGACTGATCTCTGCCAATATATAGCATTCAGTTGGGGGCTCTAGAAGTCACCTTCCTTCAGGGTATGCATTTCCTGTGCAGAGAAGAGCCAGTGCTCATGTGCAGATGTCATGTCCGACAGCCAGTTGTTATGTTTTATGATGCCCTTACTCCTCTTGCTCTCAGGCGTGGAGGGCTACTGACAGCTTCCTGGCTTGTGAAGGCTTAAATCAAATACCACATTCACCATGATGTCAGAATGAAGGCATCTGGGTGAACTGAAGATCTTCGACGTGGTCTCTGTGCTTCACACCCATGGGATCTAGTGCTGTGGCAGGGAAGAAAGATCAGGGAGGCATATTTGCATGCCTCCCCATCCCTTTCTCAGCAGGCTTCCAAGGCAGGTTGGCTGGTGTCTCCCCAGTGAAGGGAAGGTATTTTAACTTTAAATACATCCCCTTCCCTCTAGGGCTTATGCTGCCTCTGCAGCATGACTCCCCAGCGAAGGGAAGGTATTTAAAGGCAGCATGAGCCTGAGAGGGAAGGGAAGGGGAGGTATTTAAAGTTTAAATACCTTCCCTTCACCAAGGAGTTATGTGGCAGGAGCTGCAGGACTCCAGCAGTAGCGGAGCCCGAATAAAAGCTGAATAATATCAGCTTTTATTTGAGGGCAGCTACTTTGGTAGCCAAATACAGATCTCAGATCTGTATTTGACTATATAAACACCCAAAACATACCAATAAGGTATTTATTCGGCTCCTTATATACCGAGTGCACACCCCTAGTTTAGAATTGACAAGTGGAGACCCGCAAGAAACTTGCGGGATGGTTATCTCATTCGTCACACCTTTGCTTCTCTTCACCCCCGACCTCTCTCACTATTTCTCCCCTCTGCCCCCCTTTTCTTACTCTCTATTTCTCCTCCATGCATGTGACTTCCTCTCTCTTTCTGACCTGTCATCTTTCTCTTTGTTTTTCTGCCTCCCCACTTCATCACTTTTTCTCTCTCTTTCTGCCCCCACCCCATCAGTCTTTTTTTCTGCCCCCATCACTCTCCCAGCCTCCTGCCTGCTTCCTCCCCCACTCCACAGAGCAGCAGCAGCAGTGGTGGCAGCGCTCTGGGAATCACAATGGATCTCCCAGCTACAGAGATCAATTCACCTTAGGGCTGCCAGCTCCAGGTTGGGAAATTCCTGGAGATTTGGGGGTGGAGCCTTGGGACAGTGAGCCTCAGCAGGGTATGATGCCATAGACTCAACCCTCCAAAACAGCCATTTTATCCAGGGGAACTGATCTCTGTCTCCTGGACAACAGTTGTAATTCTGGGTGATCTCCAGTCCTCACCTGGAGGCTGGCAATGGTGGTTCTCTTGGAGGAAATGGCTGGAGGGTGGAGTCTATGACATTACACCAGTCCAAAGTTCCTCCCCTCCTCAAATCCCATCCCCTCCAGGCTCCACCCCTCAAATGTCCAGGATTTTCCCAACCTGGAGTTCCCACCCAACAGCCAACCTACCTTTATCTGCCTCTCTGTCTTCTGCTTTCCATCTCCACCCCCCAGCCTCTACCTAGGAAAATTACAGTTTTTCTCCACAGTGGGGACCAAAGCAGCTTTCATTATTCCCTCCTCCTTTTTATCTGCACAACAACCCTGTGAGGTTGGTTAGGCTGAAATATGTGACTGGTCCAAAATCACGCAGTCAGCTTCCACTGCAAGATGGGGATCTGAACCTGGGTCTTGCAGACCCTACTTTGAAGCTCTAACTGCTGCACCTCACTGTCTTTCATAGGGTGGCTGCTGATGTAACACTTGGAACCCTTTTGTACTTGTAGGAGATAGGGTAAAAATGTGTGGGGCATATGGAGGTAGGATCTGTTGGATCAGGGCTCCTTCCTCTTTTCTTCTCCCAGCTCAAGATTTCAGTTACTGATCACAGTGCACACAATCCACTTGTAAATTACCAAGAGAGCTCCTTCTGTGATAGACTGTCTTGCTGGTTAATAGTTACTGCTCTAAAATAAAAGCTTCCAAGGTTTAGAAACTGATTTATTTGAAAGTATCAACTGTAGTCTTTCTTGCATCTTTTAAAATGAGAGGGCTGTAAATTTGAGATGTTGAATTTGGAATATTTTTATATTTAGATTTTGAAGGTTGGTGAGCTGAAACTGTGCCCAAACATAATCCAGGCTTGTTTGAGGTATTGGTCATATTGCTTTACTGCAGGTTTAGGTAAAACCCACTCCTTGTATTGTTTCAGGTGTGTCAATATTCACTCTGAAAGAGATTCAGCTGCAGAAAGATCCCGGCTTTCGCAATTCCACTTATCCAGAGACAGGTATGTAAGCTTCTAAGATTGTCCCTTCTTTTAGGCTTGTACTAGTTGAAGGGTTGAACTGCTGACACCTGGTGGATGAATACTTGGAATTACTTAGATTCCTCAGACATGTTTTTTTAAGCAGGTTTCAAGCGTGGTATTTTTGCTTGAAGGGAAACCAGGGATTAGTCTGAAGAAAACGCATTGGTTGCGTATTGCACTGTGTCACTGGGTTCATTTCCACAGATTGGTATACAAGTGCCGCATGCCACAACAGGCAAAGTTCACTATCCCTATCTGTTGCGATGCATGCACAAGCAAGGACTGTATCTTGTAATGTCCCTTAACAAAACTCATACTTTCCTTCTTCTTTTTTTAGGACATGGGAAGAACAGAAGGCAAAGCATGCTTTTCTGAGGCGGGCAGCACAGTTTCAAGCCCAGGGCTGTCTTAAACCTCCATCAGGGGACTCCAGTCTGAAGACAGTTCTTCTCTTGGTGGACTTGAAATCTGTATGTCTACACTGTCCTCCTCACAAAGCAGTCTTTTTATTTCAGACCTGCTGGTTAACGTTTTTTATATTTGTTGTCACAGTGTGACAAATTTTTGTACAGTCGGTTTTAAGGTCTCCTCTGCCATTAGAGCCAGTAGGTTACAGCTGTTAATGTAACAGTAGCTGCCATTTTTGTGCAGGACTGAGAAAAACAGTGCATTATTTATTGCGGAATCATTGCTGCTAAATAACTACTGTCTGTATAGTAACCAACAGTTGAAATGCCTGCAGAAGTTGCAATGGCTTTATATAATCTGTGAATGCATCAGTTTCTCTTCATGAACTATTGCTGCAGTTCATTCTCTCTCTCTCTCTCTCTCTCTCTCTCTCTCTCTCTCTCTCCCCCTCCCTCCCTCCCTCCCTCCCTCTTTTTTTTTACTGCAACGTTTCCTGGAATGTAAACATAGCTTTCTTGACTGTTAAATAGGCAAACTGTCTTTAACACTCTAAAGTTTGTGGCCCTAAGTTTCTTCTTTAATATTAGATGTCAAGTAACTGAAAAACTGCAGTCTTCATTTTAAAAGCACTTAGTACAGAGATGGATTTGAATGAGTGAGAAATAGTTGCTTTGTTACATGCTGTTGGGTTTCTTGTCTCTTAAGTGAAGATGGGCTTGGCTCTCGTGGAAGAAATGTGTGCATGTGACTCCAGATGCAGTTGCCTTCCCTTACTTCCTTTTCTAACCTATATAGTGGGGGAGGGGGAATTCTATACATTCTCTGTTGCATTGTTTTGGAAACTTGGTATTCTTTTTGATGTCTGACTGAATATCAGCATTTGGGAGCCTGACTTCTTAGTCCCGTCCTGTTCCTTCTTCTAACCCTAACCCGATGCTTTCATAGCTGTTCTGTGACTACATATTCACTGGAAATCCACTGGAAGACTACAAGTCCATACTAGAGAAGACATCACTCTGTACTGCAGACTTTGTGAAGCATGAGAACTTAGAGAGAGAACTTATAGATGTTACCTGTTCCTTGGAGCTAGTCCATGTTACTACTAAGCTTATGCATCTCAGTGAGTATCATAAGTACCTTATGGTGATAGTAACAGTATTTTTAAGCATTTGTGTTCACCTTCCTGAACCTATTTGTTTAGTGCATCTTCAAGAGACTGTAAATCTTTATTGGTATATTTTGAAATGGTTATGTAAATCTTTGGCTGGTATATCATGAAAATAGTCATAGATAACTTAATTTTTTTCCTGATGTTCACTGTAAAATATTCAGGGGTCCTACCATTTCTGTTCAGGAAATCTTGTAGTTTTTATTATTGTTATTTAACAGTATTAAATGAAACAAATTGTATGTTTCATTTTAACTTTATTTGTGAATAGTGATTGTGGCATGTTTGGGGATGTTTTATTAATATTTCATGATCCTAGGAAATTGAATTTGGGAACATTTTTATTTTCTGGAAAGAGACAAATTCACACCTAATGGTGACTTTTTGGACCACTGCTGCTTTTCAGCATTTGTAAGCTGGTGTTACGTTAAAAGAAGCCCTTGTAGAGCTAACAAACTGCTGTTGTTTCTAACTGATGGACCTGTATTAAAAATTGTACTTCCGAAAGTATAAATATTATATGGAAATCCTTCATTGTGTTTGGATGTTTTATGGTGAACAAACATTCTTCTGTTGAATTGTAGATCAGCATTTTGGTCAAGGGACCAAAGTCTCTGTGCAGGAACCTGGTTTGTACATGTGGCACATCTGTTTGCACAGCAGGCTCTGAAGGTGGCTGCATCTGGGGCAGACACCTGCCAAACATGCATTACTGCATTCCAATCCCTCATGGAAGGAGTCCTAGCCTTTTGCTGCACTCGCAGTTCCCAGGATCAAGGGAGATGCTTCTTTTGGGAATAAGAGGCTTTTTTAAAAACAAGGTTTAATTCCATGTAATTCATGCCCCAAAATGCTCTCTTCCTTTCCCCTTATTTATATTTTACTGAACATCTAGACTGGAGTTTCTGGTACCTCAAAAGCTTGCTCAGTACTACTTTGTGGCATTTGCATTCGTCCAAATAAAAGTATTCCACTACTCTTGCCTTCAATGTAGCCTGTTAAGTGTCTTGTTATTTCATACCAGTAATAATAGAGCATATTCCATCTTTTTTAACATCCAAAACATATTGCACTGTTACCAAGAGCAGGGACAGAAGCTACCAGATGCAAAGGCAGGGTGGGCTAACTACTTCTTCTTTTGTTTTTTTAAAGAATTTTTTATTGCTTTTCACTATAAACTACAAAACTATACACTAGGGTGGGCTAACTTCTCAGCACAGGCAAACCCATTGGAACTATGCCACAAGCTGCCATTAATTTCTGTTCCACTTCTGTTAACATATTAGACATCAGACTACTTTATGTTCTTGAGGAAGCTTAAAAACACTGATGTGTGAACACCATGATGGGCTGGAAAACAGCCAAAATTCTGAATTTTGTCATTTTTCTTTCTGATTATGTTTCCATTTTCATATTTAAGTTAGCAGCTTTAAGGGACTGAATGCTTTTATAGTGAAAGCTGAGATTCTTTCTGTCTAGTGTACCATAGCAGTTGCATATGCCCCTTTTCTCTGAGTACCTTCTGGAACATGACCATTCTTCCTAATGACAATACTGAGCATCCTGCACACATCTTCCAGGAAAGCTTGATTACAACTTAGAATCAAAAAAATTGGTTCTTTAACAGCTTAGTCATTCATTTTTTACATAAAGTATAAAAATAGGATTTCTGGGAAATTTCTAGAAATCTGCTGAACTACTAAAACATAATGGATATAGAAACAAAAATGTTCATTACCACTAGAGAAGAAACAAGGGGTTATTATAACATGAAGCAAAAAACAAACCCAAACCCCAAGTGATAGATCTCCAACATTGTTTAACTGCAAGAGATGCTTTATGGTCTCTCATCTATTGCTAGGACAGTTTTTACTTTAATGATGCTACGTGCCACTTAAGCAGTCTTTTAATTTTTTTTCTATAGCATTGTACAAATATCACTGATCCTCACAACAGCCCTGTGAGGTAGGTTAAGTAAATAACTTGGATATTCCAATGTTTACAAATGCAGAGAATGAATTAAGAAAATTAAAGGACTTCTCAGTTCTGAAGGACATTTTATAGGTGGCCAAATGGATGCTTTGGGCTGTTAATACCTTGCTCAGTCCATCATTCGAGGCACTATGCTTATAAAAAATTGCTGCTGGTAAAAATTCTGTCATACAATGGGAGTTTGGGTAGTCATTTCACTGCTTTAGTAGCTTCACTTATTGAAATCAGCCATCCTGTTCCAAAAGAAAAATCCAAAAACCTAGAACACAATCCATATAATTTTATCAGGAACAACCACATTACACAAATTTATATCATCTGGTTGGTCCAAAATAAAGGTATTATGTGGATTATGTTGTGCATTTTTTTAATTTATTGAAGAACTGTATGCAGTTCAGTATGGGAGCCCTCAGTCGCATAAGCGAGGGTTGGCCAAGGACAATGGATTAGGTGTGGTATTTTGGGGCACTAGGAAAAGGCACCAAACATTCATTAAGGGCAATAGGCTGAGTAGTGTGTCTCCTGGTGTCTAAGGAAAATGTATCAGAGGTAAGATCACTAGTATGTCCCTTATTTCATGATGTTCGTTCTTGACCCTAAAAAACCTTACATTGTGCTCATGACATTATGAAACGATAGGTGTGTGAGAGCTGTTTTTGCTGTTTTCAAAGAAAGAAAGGAATCTCCAGGATGCTTCTGCAAGCTAGCCTTAAGGCTGCTTTTGATGTGATGTTTACTTCAGTGCAAATCTTGTGAAAAATTTCAATGACCCTTGAAAATGGAAAGATGAAACACAGCCCAGATGATTTAATTCATCTTGGTCAGTATAAATTGGAAGAAACTTAGCTGAAGTTCATTAATGCAATTAATGTATTAATACTTTTTTAATATTAATGTAAAAAGACATAAAGGGAAAGTCCAGCACTTTCAGCATGACTGTGTGTAATGAATGCCTCCCCCAAACCATCCTACAGACTATAGATTTTTGCACAAATATTGTTTAATGTTGCAATCTGCCACAGTTAACATTCTGTCCTTTGGTATTCAATGTGCATGAGTTAGCTCAGATCGGCACTTGTTGTATTTGCTATAAAATTTTCATTGCTACACAATAATTGATAAATTCTAGATTTTCCTTTGTTTTAGCAGACAGAAAGAAACCCTTCTGTTGCCAAGGCTGTTCCTGATATGCTAAAAGCACTGAGACAAATTATTCATTCTGTCCTTCTCCCTCTCCCCTGTTTTCTTGCTGTAATTGCAGGGGCTTTACTAATTTTAAGTAATTCCTATTTCACAGAAAAGCACAGAAAGTATATTTGGTCCTTGTGCATTAATGCCTCAGGATCTCCCGGTTCTTTTAGCATACTCCTTCATCCTCCAGGATTAGAATGACTGGTTGCTTGCAATGAAAGGCAGACTAGAAATCATGGTACTGGAAATTAAAAATTGGGGGATTTCATTTCAGAACAATTGGGAAGGAAGGTAGCAGCTTTTATCGAGTCTTTTGTACTTCTTTTAAAAATCCAGTTTCAGTTTCATAATCCTAAAGACTCAAAGGTTTATCATTCCTACCAAGGTCAGATAACTGTAATGGGCATAAAAGAACTAGACTGCAATATTAAATTAGGCGAAACTGCAGTCTTACATGAATTCTCAAATGAACTTTGGGAATGTGACAAAAGAAGATATTTAATTTAATCTAAGTATTGTCTATAGTTAGCCTAGCTGTGAATGTGTTCTATCTCCCAGATTGCAGCAGATAGACATTACGTGTCAAGGGATGGCGCAGGGGTTGTACTTGGTCAGACACATTACATATGTTGTATCGATGATGGTTATGTTTTTTTGCACAAAACAGAGGGACTTAACCTTCTTTATAAGTTTCAGTATGCAGTATCAATGGTTTGTGGGTTGATTTACATGTTTATTATTGCAATGGACAAAAATAATTCCTCTGTAACGACAAGTCCTAAAAGATGCTTTGTGAGCAGGGTCCTAACAGGGCATGTGGGCAGCTGTGAGAGAGTTTACAATCATCCAAATTTTATTGCTCTGTAGGGCCCTGCTCACTTCTAGCCTACTACCTCTCTGCTTTTGGGGTGCAACAAAGGAGCTCTGCATATAGCATCCAGCATGCTGTTTGGCACACAGGCTGAACCCTTGCTCATGTCACCCATTAATTGTGTCACACACTCTTTTCCACTGCCTGGTATTGTCAAATGAGAATGCTCAATTTCTGGTTAGTACAGGGAAGAATGACTCCTGAACGCATTCTGGGTAGAGCAGTATCTGCTTCCTGGTTACTTACAGGTTCACGTCATGGCTACGGTACTTGTTTCTTGCACTCATAACAGAAAGAGACATTTTCTTAATACAGCCTAAGATTCTAAAAAGCAGCTATGGCCAAACAAAACTAGAGCCACTTGCTGTTTATCCCTAAGACTCACTTGGGGGAAGAAATCTGGAAAAAGAAAACCAAGATTAAAGGATTTTTCTGACAATATGATTAATACAGAAAATGAGTGGCACTGAGCAAGGTTACAGCATCTTATTGTAAGACTAAATATTTTAAGGCCATTTTCCTTTTCTTACAGCAAAGAATTTAAGCACCTATATCTCAATAGTGTCCTATTCTTAAGCATACTTCCTAGCCAAAACATTTATGACCTCTCAATTCAGCAAGGAAATTAAAAAAACTTCTTTACATAATTAGAAAGTACTTAATTCAAAGTTACATGAATACACTGCACCATACAGGGGGAATACTGCAGGGAAAATACTGAAATGGGGGGGCGGGGGGGCTGTCCAATACTTGGTTCCTTTTTCAACCTTTATCTTAATACTGGAAAATATAAAAAATCATTTATATAACATTATGCAAAAGAAGGCACAGCCGGTTATAGTTACAAAAGCACAATGCATAATATGCAGAAATACAAGATTTAAAAGTTTCACATCCTTTAGATACTGTTTTTGCTCTATTAAGAAAGTACTTCATTAACAGTGTTCAACACTTAGAGCTAGGATATAAAAAATTATAACTCATTTTAATGCGCAACAGATTCTTATACAAAAAACCCACTGTTTAAAAAATGCTAAATAAACACATTAAAAGTAGATCATCCATGTAATGAAAAGTGCAAACCATAGTAAAAGAGGGTTTTCATTGTGTCCTCTGTCACCAGAAAAAAATGAAACCCATCAGAATGGCTGTGTTAAATCCAGTTTGTTAGCGAGTCCTTTGATTGCTGAGACATCAGGATTTATGAGCATTTGGAGAAAGAAGCACTGGCGAAGAGGCCCCATCCAAGCTGGGAATTGGCACTGGGATGTGACCATTTAGCAGAGTTGGAAACTGCAAGAGGAACAAAGGGAAATCCTTATTGTCTATTAAGCACTCCATACCTACAGCTCTAACTTAGCCTTCTTTGGGTGGTGATTTCACAAATATTTCCTCTAAAGTGAAACTGACGTTGGAATTTTGCAAAAGGAAGGGTGCACATGTGTCACAAAAATATTCTACTGAGAACTTTGCCAAATGTACGACTACTGCAATGGAGAAATGCCTGTTACTATCTGATCTTCAAGGCATTAATTAGAGTAGCTTCATCTGGAAACTTCAAGGAATTCTAAGAAACTTGGAGGGAACTGAGAACTTCCAAGCCGGCTGAGTCAGAGCTGCACTGTGCGCTTGTCCCTCCCTTGTAGCAGGTAATTTAAAGCTCTGGTGTGG
This sequence comes from Gekko japonicus, assembly GCF_001447785.1. Taxonomy (NCBI): domain Eukaryota; kingdom Metazoa; phylum Chordata; class Lepidosauria; order Squamata; family Gekkonidae; genus Gekko; species Gekko japonicus. The sequence goes on from NW_015169193.1 coordinate 480,725, forward strand.
CCAGAGAGGCAGGAGACAAAGCCTCTTGGGCCCTGGCCTAGTGTCTGACGTGTGCCATGTCAGTGGAACCCTCACCACCCGCTTGGAATGTCCTCTTGGCTTCCTTCCTGTTTGAAGTCTGCAGTGGGAGGACTTCCTGGGATGTTTTTTGTAAACTGATTTTTTTAACCATTTACTTCATGTTGTAAGCAGCAGCGGCTCCATGTCCCCACTGTGGGCAAAAAAAAGCAGGATAAAATATTCTAAAACATGAACAGAAAAATCAAGATTTTTTTTAAAAAACACAGGAATAGACCAATGAAGAACATCTTTTACAACACCCTCTACCTATAGGTAAAGGTAAAGGTTCCCTTGCTCAAAAGCCAGTCGAATCCGACTCTAGGGTTGCGGTGCTCATCTCCGTTTCAAAGCCGAAGAGCCAGCGCTGTCCAAAGACATTTCCGTAGTCATGTGGCCGGCATGACTAAACACCAAGGCGCACGGAACGCTGTTACCTTCCCACCGAAGTGGTACCTATTTATCTACTTGCAATGTCTTGCTTTCGAACTGCTAGGTTGGCAGGAGCTGGAACTAGAGACGGGAGCTCACTCCGTCTTGCGGCACCTGGGTCTCGAACTCCTGAACTACCGACCTTTCACAGCCTGCAGTTCAGCGTCTTAACCACTTGAGCCACCGCAGCTCCTCTACCTATAGGTATGGACTGGTAATTTCCAGTTTTGTTTCTGTCTCTGTCTTCGCTCTAAACTGGCCCTTCCTGGCAACTAACCTCCTCCCCTTCCTATATGTAATGGTTGAGGTAATTTTGTTTCACTGCATCTGAAGAAGTGTGCTTGCACACAAAAGCTTATACCTTGAATAAAACTTCGTTAGTCTTAAAGGTACCACTGGATTCAAACTTTGTTCTAACAAACGAAAAGCTCTGTGTAACCAAGATCCCTCCATATTTTGACAAACACGGTTCACATCATGGCATTTTCCCACCTCACTCACTCTACCACAGGGGTGTCAAACTCATTTATTACGAGATCTGGATCTGACATAAATGTCACTTTGTTGGACCAAACACAGGCAAACCCAATTAGCAATATCTTTAAAATAAAAATACAAACACGCTTTAAACAAAAGAGCATAAGCAGAGCCCTGCTGGATCAGACCAGTGGTCCATCAAGTCCAGCATCCCGTCTCACACAGTGGCCAATCAGTTCCTCTGAGTCTACACAATATTCCAAATAAGGCCACCCCACAGATCTGTAGAGGGGCATTACAATATCAGCTGCTTCATTCTCAATCCCTTTCCTAATCAACCCTACCTTTTTTCACTGCTGCAGCAGACTGGGATAGAACACAAGAAGCCATGCTTGGTCGGGCCAAAGGCCAAGCCTTGAAGTCCCCTTTTGGGAAGGAGGCGGTAGCACCTCTGCACAATGCACCCAGTCAGCATTTATCACGTTGCTCAGCAAGACGGCACTTTCCCTTCTCCCCCCCCCCCTCCAGAGATTTGGTCCAACTTGGGATGCTGCATGGGAGACCGCTCCTCACAGACATGCTGGTCCAAACTGGGTGGGGAAAGGGGACAAGCAAAGAGGCAAAGCCCATAAAGGGAGCCCCCAAAGCAGTTGGCATAGTTGCCACCAACTCTTACCTTCAGCCTGAAGTCAAATGAGGAGAGGGCAAAGTGAGAAAACACACCCAAATGGGCTGGAGTGGAAAGCTTGAGCTAGTGAATGTACAGCGGCGGCAGCAGGCCTGAGCCAGCAGCCACCTGGGACATGGATTGGCTTCCCACACAGAGACCAACGGGCATTACTGCAGCAGGGGTGCCCACAAAGTGGTGGCTCCCAGCATCCGAAGAGCTTCCCTGAGAGAAGCAGGGCAAAGAGGAACGAAGACTCAGGCACCCAATCCCGTCCTCTTGCACTCAGGATCCCGCAGCCCACTGCCACCAGCTCCACAGCTCCAGGGTGTCCCCTGCCTCCCCGCCCTTGGGCCCCTCTCCTCCTAGCCTTTGCCCAATTGGCCGCCCGTGCTTTGGGTCAGAAGCTGAGCTGGGAAGGCAGCCAGCGACGGGGAAAAGGGAGAGAGATGTGATGACTGAAAGAAGAAAAGGAAGCAGAGAAGCTGATGTTGGGGAGGAAAATTGCTGGGAGCTCAGCGGTTGTGGAGCAGAGCATCAGCAGGGAGGAGGAGGAAGGAGGTTGCTTGCAGGCTGGGTAAGACCCCTGGATGGGCCTGATGCGGCCCATGGGCCATATGTTTGACACCTCAGCTCTACCATCTCACTTTGCATGATGTGTAAAAGGCTCTTAAAAGTTGAGCATGTTTTAAAAAGACTGCCCCCTTATAGTAATTGCTTACATGACACACAGTTTTCAAATGTCTATTGTTTAATGCCACAGCTTAGTCTTTACAATGCCACGAATCTCTTTCTGGTGTTCACAGCAACAGACTGAAACAGCTACCCTGCTGGAATGTCATTGGTGAAAACCATTTCCTGAAGAAAAGAAGGACAAAGGCAGGGGGGGGGCTGTCTGAGGCTACCACCCACTCTGAGCAGCCAACTCTAACTATCCCCTCAATGCCTCTCCCCCCCACGCCACCCCCACCCCCAGAAGAAACGTGAGAATTCAGGAAGCGCCTACTGGCCATGTGCCGCTTGTTGTGTTGTCTTTAAAGAGGCTTCAGGATAAAGGAAGCGCAAGCTGACAGTACTTGGTGCCCTCCAAAATCTATAGCCCAACCTCACCTCACTGTATAATCAGTCAAGGAGAAAGATATTTGGGTGGGGGGAGATCCAATGTCAACAAAAATGCATATGCTGTCAGTTTAACTTTTGCCAGTTTTTACACAAAATGTATCCTATAGGGGAAACGGTGTCACAAATTCGTCTGTAAAATTTTCATTCTGTCAGAGAATTGTTCCAAAAATGGATGTGGCTTTTGCATTTCATTTTCTTTGTCTTCATACACCTTCTACAATCCATAGGCAGCATAGTTTGCATCATAATTTCAATCAATGCAATTACCTTTCTATTTAAACTGCTGTTGTTTCACAGATGAAAATAGAGACTGTAGGAGCAGCCCAACCCAAAATGTGTGTAGAAGGGTTTTTTCAGCCTACTGTACACTGTGTCCTAGAATAGCCTGTCCTGCACCGATTACAAAGCAAAAAGGGTGTCTTTCAAAATCAACCAAGCCTATAAAACTGCAGTCTGGGCACTACATGGGCACTGGCCTGATGATACCGCTGAGGGAAATGCTTGCATGTAGCACTAACAACGCAATCTAAGTTCTAGACAATGACTAGCCAGGGCTGAAACTAAAAGAAATGCAGCCACAAATATTTTAAAAGGATCCCCAAAAATCTCTTGCTATATCCAAGTAGGAATAGTGACTCCTTCAGGATAGATATCAGAAAACAAAAACTATTCCTGGTCTATAGCAACAGCTGGAGCATATGCATCTATTATGCAACATGCCTTCATTAGCTAATAAGGCATCTTCTGACACACCACAGCCTGTTTGCTGATTTCTCCACTTGCCCTGTCTTGTTCTGGCTATGACTTCAGTTCTCTTTGTTAAGTGTTTACGTACTAACTAACTAACTTGAAAGGTCCAAGGGTCTTCCCTGAAGTTGTTTGGTGCAATCATAAGGCAAGTAATTACCAAACAAATTATTATATAAATGCTTGGTGCACAGATAATACCACTTTCCAGTTGTGCCACCTTGCTATTGTGTAGACCTTTCTTGCAGGGTAACTGCAGCTCTGAACAAGTCTCTCATTGCCCTAATTATGTTTCAAGCTTTCAAATGCAGAGTTCGTTAATTACATTCCATAAGAGATTCTCCCAGTCAACCTGCACCATTGAAGTAAGCTGACTAATGCAGAACTGTCTCCTCTCTCTGCTGGGAAATGGAAGTTGCTTTACCTGTATGTCAACCTGGACAAAACTGGTTTCACCATTCCAGGACCTTGTGCACCAAAATTATCTCTCTAGTGGAAGTCTCGGTAACAGCTCCCTGCCTCCTCATGAAGGAAGAGCCTCCACAGGAAGTCAAGCATGCTTCACCTGGTCTTTTATCACTGCTTTTGTCACTTTCTGTCCCCAAACCCCCACCTGTAACCATTTCATTTTGGGGGAGCCAAAAATGACCCTTTGGAATAAGCAATTACACGAGGTATAGATTCTGGTCCCTTTTTTTCTTTTATACTCTATAAATAGACATTTTATTACATTTACACACAGGCTTTCTGGACACATGATGACTTATTCCTGCTTTTCTTAGCAGTCAATCTGCTAGCATGAGAACCACGTTGAGCACAGGGCTTCTGCATATCTTTCCTCCCTCTGCCTTTTCCCAGTTGCCACATCAGTTTATTTCCTTACAGTCATCAAGATTTTTGAGCAAGGATGCTGTTATCATTGGTTGTGTCACCGCACCAGCCTCCTTTTTTCTCTTTTGTCTTCCCTCCCTCCCTCCCATTTTTCCAGTTGCCACGTTGGTTTATTTTCTTACAGACATGCCTTTTAAAAAACAGGATTTTTGAATGAGGTTGCTGTAGTCAATGGTAGTTTCAAGCCACCAACCTCTTTTTTCCCTTTTTCTTAGAAGAGGAGCTAGGCATATGCAGTGTTCCCTGGGGGGAAACGCCATCCATTCAAAGGTTCACCCCAATATTTGGACATTTGGTGCCACACACTGGCTTTAAAAAGGTTTTCTGTCAACAAACAGCAGGCAAACAGAAAGCAGCCAATTGCTCGTCCATCTAGACAACTGCTTTCAGGCAGCTGGTACTTACTGTTCAGTCATGTACAGGTCTCTAGCAGGCCAGCAGGAGCTGCTCTGCAACAGTTCCCACCAGAATCGACAGTGATAACAAATATCCCCCAAACCCATAAAAAGTTAAACTCCCACAAAAAATAAATACAGTGGGGGAGGCGACTGAATATATCTAGGCACAGGTGGGGCAAGTGATGCTCTGTCTTCTTGGTGCTTGGGGGGGGGCAACACTGGGAGGGCTTCTAGTGTCCTGGCCCCACTGCTGGACCTCCTGATGGCACCTGGTATTTCTGGCCACTGTGTGACAGAGTGTTGGACTGGATGGGCCTTTGGCCTGATCCAACACTGGCTTCTCTTATGTTCTTACGTTTATCTTATAGAGCAGGTATCCCCAACATGGTGCCCGCCGGTGCCATGGTGCCCCCCCCAACATCTTTTCTGGCACCCGCCAAGTGTTTTGAGGAAGTAGGTGAGGCCACATAGGCCTTTTGCCCAGCAAGGCTTCTGACTGGCTGTGCAGATTTTAAAAATGTGCTTTGGAAGTAGTTGCCACCACAGCAGAGGATCTACACTGTCTTACTCAAGTTAAGCTCTGTCGATCATTTTGTAGCTGGCTCCACCTCTTGTGGCAGCCATTTTGTTGGTGTGCCCACCGTGCCGTGTCAGAATTCCAAATGTGCCTACAGGCTCAAAAAGATTGGGGACCCCTGTTATCAGTATTAGGGATTAAAAAAAAAGACTTCACAAGGGACGAAATCCTTCTTTCCATGGAGGAAAGGGCGAGGGGTTGGGGTGTATCAAGAAAGCCAAGCACAAAGAGTAAAGGCTGAGAGACCAGGAGAAGCCAAGCCAGCCCCAGGATTGGGCTGGGCTTTTTTTTTTTCTACCAGTATTTTTTTTCTCAGGTTCGTTGGACCCCAAAAATTCAGGATTTCAGGAAGTTTAAAGCCTGAGAATCGGCTGGGCTGGGAGGAGCAGACTGTTCCTGCCGGCTCAGCTTAGGGGTGGCTTCTTGGGTAGCCTGGTTTAAACCGGGCTGCAGGAGAAGCCAGCCCCAGAAGCTGCTGTGCCACAGGGAGCCGTCTGCTAGCCACAGCACAGCAGATCCTGGGGCCAGCTTCTCCTGCATTACAGTTTAAACCATGCTGCAGGAGGAGAAGAAGAAGAGAAGAGACTGGACTTATACCCCACCTCTTCACTACCCAAAGGAGTCTCAGAGCGGCTTACAATCTCCTTTCCCTTCCCCTTCCCCAACAGACACCCTGTGAGGTAGGTGGGGCTGAGAGAGCTCTTTTGAAAACTGCTCATGAGAGAACAGCTCCGAAAGAACTTGTGTCTGACCCAAGGTCACACCAGCAGCTGCAAGTGGAGGAGTGGGGAATCAAACCCAGTTCTCCCAGATTCGAGTCTGTGCTCCTAACCACTGCACCAAACTGGCTCTGTGTGTGTGGTGGGTAGAGACCTCCCTGCTGCATGCAGATCCTGGGGCCAGCAGTTTAAACTGCGCCACAGAAGAAGCCACCCCAGCCAGGTCTGCGACAGGGAGAGACCTCCCCGTGGCACAGCAGATCCTGGGGCCGGCTTCTCCTGCATCGCCAGGTTTAATCCGCGCGGCAGGAGAAGCCAAGCCAACCTCAGGATTGAGCTGTATTTTTTTAAACCTATATTGTTCTTCTTGGGGTCTACTGGACCTGAAAAAATCCCAGATTTCTGAAATATTCCAGATCTGAATACCATACCAGTACTTGGAACTGGGATTTTTCAGAAATACCAAAAAATTTCAGGTCCAATGGACCCAAACCTAAAAAAATTGCACACCCCTAGTTCTGTCCTGTTTTACCATGCATTCCTCTGGATGTTAAAAATTAGGCCACCCTGTTTTGTATGTTAACATGGCTGATACAGCACTGAAATAACTGCCACATAGCATCTGCTTTGGCCCTTGTATATACAGCTAAACACAGCATCAATGTGGCAGCTCAAACACAAACCTCCCTTCTGTCTCATCATAGTAGCTCTTCTTCCCGCTGCAGGGGAAAGGAGGTATAGCTGGCACATTGTTCTGAAAACAAAAAGAATCTCAGCCATATGCATACAGAAATGGGAAAGGAAAAAATAAACTCTGGATTCGGACTCCTCAAAAAATGGGAAGGAAGCTCACATTGTTCTTCAAAGCCCCTCCCCGCTTCCATAATGTTTGGAAGATGTCTACATCTTGTGAGTTACTAATATCTGTGCACCCCGTATCAAGCAAACAAAGCTTGGATTTCTGTGCGGCCCAGCAGCGAGGTCAGGATTTTTTCATATTTAGGGAAATTCCATAAATATGAAAGAAAATACTAATATGTAAATTCGAAAAAATAAGGATAGAGCCGTCCAAAACTGGCATTGAGCATTCTCTGGGCCCTTAGAATGTCAAAAGCAGCTGACAGTCACATGAGCAGGGGGAGGGAAGGAGACTGGCCTGCTCAAGACCCTAACAACTTGCGGTATCTCAGAGAGGAACATCTGTGTCAAGGGCAGGGGATCTTTTCCATTTGGATTATTTCCCCCTTCCCAGTCATTCCTCACTGGGCCCTATGCACGTGTTCTTTTAATACCCAAATACATTTTTTTAAATACAGAAGGCTCTGCTTTGCCCTCAAAGTGCAAGGCTATCGGTGGAAGAGAACTATCAGTCCTCACCTAGCCTTTATTTTCAGTGAAATATCTGGAGAGTTGATTCAGGTTCAGCTGCTGTTGCCACTTCTTGTTCAGTTCTTAAAAAGAACACTTTCCCTACACTAACAGATTTGTCATCTCGACCTTTCTCTGAACCACATATTAGTCAAATAAGGCTCCTTGATGTGATGGATCCAGATTCCCTTTTCACTTCTATTTATCACTAACATTTGCTGGATGCACTTGGGTCTCACTACAGGGCAAGTCTCTAGATGCTTCTATCTGATCCTAACAGGGCGTCTCTAATCAAGTGTGCAAAGTGGCAAAACACTAAAAATAAAAAGTTTATCTGAGGTGAAAGAGAGCTCTAGGATGGTTATGTAGAAGGTCACATCCTCAGCAAGAACTGCAGTACTTAGTACAACAGGGACAAACCCTTTTTTGTATTTGTGCATCGTATGTTGTAGTTTTGGGTCGCCTCCCCTTGATTTTCCAGTCTTTTTCCTTCGTTGCCACCTTGTGTGATTTAATTTCATTTCTTTTTTCTCATCATTGGAGAGTGTGCACTCATTGAGCAGGAAGGGGGGGGGACCCACAAACTAGTTTTTTTGTGATACTGGGGGGGGGGTTGCTACCACATTTGAATGGATATAGCAGAGAAAAACAAACAACACATACAGTTTTTACTGAAGAGGACTCTGACCCAAGTTTGATTTGTCTTTTCTGCTTCATTGAAACAAGGAATAGAAGGCATGAAAAACCTAGATACTTGAACAAAACATGCCACAAAGATGCTGCTATATAGGCTTGGTTAATAAGCAGCTTGTTGTTGTTGTTCAGTCGCACAGTCGAGTCCGACTCTCTGCGACCCCATGGACCAGATCACGCCAGGCCTTCCGGTCTTCCGTCGTCCTCTGAAGTTTGCTCAATTTCATGTTCGTTGCATCTATGACACTGTCTAACCATCTCATCCTTTGCCGTCCCCGTCTTCTTTGACCTTCAATCTTTCCCAGCATCAGGGTCTTCTCCAGTGAGTGCTCCCTTCTCATTTGGTGGCCAAAGTATTTGAGCTTCAGTTTCATTATCTGGCCTTCCAGGGAACAGTCAGGGTTGATTAGCAGCCAACAAAGAACACATGACCGTTCAGAGGCACCATGCTTGGTGATTTAGGATCATAGTGGTCCAAAACTATATCTCCATCAGTGGCAAAGTATCTCTGCAATCACATTTGCTTTGCTTGCTCCCTGACAGCAATCTGCTAATGTTTAGCTAACTGCTCACCTGTTAACAGGCTGGTGAACACGATTTGTCCTGCATCAGCCAAGCAAGCTATACCAGCCTCTGTAGTGACTGCACGAACATCTCTGCCCTCTCTCTTTAGGATAAGGGTGCAGAGACCATTGTCAGGGACAGACCAAGGGTTAGCAGAAAGTCCCAGATTCAATCCCTGGCATCATCAGTAAAAAAACAAGAATAAAAGAAGGATTGTTTTGTTGGTGATGTGGAAGATCTCTCCCTGAGCTTCTGCCAGTCAGAACAGATAATAGTGACCTTGATAGACCAATGGACTGACTCAAGATAAGACAACTTCATGTGTATTCATGTAACCCATGCTTGCTGTAGACCTTTTTCCATGAGACATGGAATATCTAGAAATGCTCCCCTTGACATAGCTTTCGCTATGGCACATTGACAGCTTCGTCTCCCTGTGTCCTTCTGCAGCAGTGATGCAGGCAGCTTTGAAGTATAAACTGTTTGGCCTTTAACTTGGAATGAAATATCATACTGCGGTTAATTGTGTAAGGCCCATGCACTATCACTAACTCTGGCAAGGATGGGAGTTATTTATGCTCTTGGACTATCAACAATGTAATTAGTAGGGTTGTCAGACTCACCTGGAGAGTTTGGGGGTGGAGCCTGAGGAGGGCAGGGTTTGGGGGGGAGATGGGACTTCAATGGGGTATAATGCCATAGAGTGCACCTTCCAAATGGCCATTTTCTCCAGGTGAACTGATCTCCATCCCCTGGGTATCAGTTGGAATAGCAGGAGATATTCATAATTAGCCATCCTTTGACCAGTGCAGTACACATAGCTGCATGTACCATGCCACTCCAACAAGCAAAGTTTAAAGTCCTCCTCCAGCCTAAGGAGCCTTCCATAAAGTTAAGTGAATCTCCAACAGAAGACACACTTAAGCTGGAGGAAAGGATCCTGAGGGCTGGAGGAACATGACTGTATAATGGGGGTTTCCTCCTCCTTTTGACTCTGGGAAAAACCCTGACTGTCCATTACTGTACTGGGTACAATTCTTGCTCTTTGTTAACAGTCTCACTGTTAACAGTGTGAGACAATCTCTTATTTTCTGAAAGATGGAGGGGCATCACTATCACTTTTGCTCATCAAGTAAGTCTGTTTTCTTGCCTGATGTATCATAATGGAATTATGAAACCAGAGACAAAAATTTCTAATGCAGTACAAACTACTGTCCTGAAGAATCCAACAGTTACCTGGCATATATCTCTCAGGTAAAGCCAGAAAGAACCACCCATGAGAGTAGAGTTACCTACCTGAAACAAGGTATTTGGTCCTTGCAGCCTGGCAGGACTCAAAGGAGCGACAGGACTGAGGCTGCTCCAGAAGTGAATGCTGGACAGCAGTGGACTTGGGGTCAGCAGCAATCCATTTGGGGTCTGCAAGAAAAGTCACACCAAATGTGTTTTCATCCATCTTTCACCTTAGTCATGTCTCAACATCTATTAACATGCGGAGTGACACGCAGAAGACACTTTCTTTGGTACCATCTTAACTTGCTCAGTACTGTAGTTTTGAAACTCCTGTGCTCAGAAACTGTTTTTCCTAACCTCACAACTGGATTACAAAATATTTCAAACTGAGCTTTGGTTGAATATTATCGTTAAGTTCTTAATTAAAAATGTTTGAACACTGTCTTTCATAACCAAGCAATTACTCAAGTTGCCTCGACTAGTGTTTGGAGTCAATGGGCCACACCACTGCTTTCAAGTGGATTCCCTGGTGCCTCTGGGCCAGTCTAATGCAACTCTCTACCACTACAACATGTTGGTAAGGGGTAAGAAAAAGGGTGACTGTGATAGAGATATGCAGAAGTATGTCTGCAGCTATCTTAAAGGGTAAAAACTGAAATAAAAATCTGGAATATAAATGTTTGGGGGCTCAAAAAGTCTGTATCTTCTAGATTAAATAAGACATTGGAAACAATTGGGACCTATTCCACAGTCACCTGTGGGCTCATGATTCTGGCATTTTGCCAGACATCAATGCAACTGGTCCTAGAGGTATGCATAAGGTTGAACCTGAGACCTTTAATCATTTGACAGCTTTCCCAAATGGGTCAGAAGATGTACCTGAGATCCCAGCACTTCCAAATATCTCAATTTAGGTGCAATAAAAGAGAAGCTAAATCCTTAGTTATGCTAAAAAGACTGCAGCTCCCCCCTTGCCATTCCTGTGCTTAATCTGCAATGATACACGACTTACTATAAAAATGCCAGCAAACATAGATGCCTGCATCCCCACAGAACGACACACCACAGCAAATAACTTTCTCTTCACTAGGAGGGTGTTTCCCTAACTGTAACTGTTCCATTTCTGTGTTTGTTGAGTCACCACTTTTACAGCCTCCTGGTTGCAGCTGCTTGTTGGGGGCAGAACCAGCACCTTGTTTGGTGAGGCTATTCTTTTCCACGGCCACATATATCTGAAGGCCTCTTCAGCAAACTGCACTCATCCCTTCCTCATCCCATGAATGTGTCAGCAGATTTTGGTGTTGGCAAAGACAATCAGCTTGACGTATGCGTTCTTTCCCACATTATTTGTGTGTCAATAAATTATCGTTTTACATTATAGGTATAAATATAACATAAACAAATACATACATACAAACATAACAGAAACAAATAATTGCTAGCCGTGATGAAAATGGGTGGCTTAAAACAATGCACACTGAGAACATATGGGAACAAAAAGGAACTGAGAAGGGCATCTTGGTCCCTCCCGATTGGTAAAATTGACAAGATGAGGCGGGCACTGTGCATTCTGACTGGCAGTGGTTTTTCCAGGCTCTGAGACAAAGGCATATCCCAGCCATGATGGCTCTGGTCATTTATGTCAAATGCCAGGCAGAGAGAGACCTGGGCCCCCAAAGAAGGCATCCGTAGTCCTTCCTGGTCACATGGCTGCCTCCCTATCCGCATCTGGGGAGGCAGCTGAGAGAGCAGATCTTGCAAAGATCCCTAGATCTTTAGACTTAGGTTACCATATAAAGGCAAAGAAGTCCCATATTACATTTTATGCCAGAAATAGCCCTCTCATTTAATCTCTAAGAGCTAGAGCAGTTGGCATATTTCATACAACAGAAGATGACACTGCCTGCCAGAACGACCCCAGAGGCTTGATCCTGTGTCAGAAGTAAGTCTCACTCACTGGGGTCAATGGGACTTCCTCCCAAGCAAGCGCGCAGATCATCGCAGTCATGCCACACAACCCCCGAATGCAAATTTATTCAGAAATAAGCCCCACTGTGGGCGGTGTAACAAACTCCCACGCAAGGGTGCACTGGATCTCTAACTAGCCCTGCATGGCTTTTTCTGTGCTCGCTGACTGCTATTTTCAACTGAATGACTCATGAATGAAGCTGAAAGTTCTCTAAGCAAGCAGCCCACAGCTCAGAAAGCAACTGTCAGGTCATTTATTTTTAAAAGAGCCACAAACTCTCAGGCTTTTGTTCCCAAAATAACTGTGTTTCCTTTTTTAGTGTCACAGAGCGAGTTGATCACTGTTTGGGGCTCACTGTTCTACTTCGTGCCTTCTAGCATGATCAAAACTAAGCTCTAATCAGTGAGATGCTGGAATCTCTCTTTTTTTTTTAAATAGGGGATTTGAGCACGCTGCATTTTCTAAACCAAACATGGATTTACAATGAATGGAACAGAGTCCCAATTATTAATATTTCAATCTGTAGAGAAGGAAGACCACAATACTCACTGAAATCCAGGTATTCCCATCAGGAATTAGATTTCATAATGTTACAGAGTATTAAACTTTCCCAGCATAAAGCTCAGAATCTCACATTCCTTCTCCATAAAAGGTTGTAAGTAATCATGAAGTTGGAGTAAGATCTGGGTTAAGGAAGGATGTCTTGAACGAATGATCATGTTGAAATCTGACACGTTTGGAGTGGCAGGGGTCTTACATTTTCCTCGCCTTCACTGTTCAGCTGCAGTTCTGTAGCCTTCCTGCAAATGTCCATCATTCTCTCAGGTCTGATTTAGTTCCCAAGTTGCTTTTAACAGGACACAGTAACCCTGGGGTGATTTTACATCTGCTTCGTATGCTGGATGTCTGAACACACCCCTGTATTGGAAGCTGGTCTTTATCCAACTGCCCTGACCTGGATGGCCCAGGCTAGTTCACTCTTGTCAGGGTCTCAGAAGCTAAGCAGGGTCAGCCCTGTCTCTAAACAGAGGAAGGCAATGGCAACCTACCTCTGAATGCCTCTTGCCTTAAAAAACGGGGGGGGTGGGGTGGCCATAAATCAGCTGCACTTTGATGGCACTTTCCACTAGCATTTGCTATTTTTGCTTGTGTCATGATGTATGTTAGATCTCACCATGACAGGCAATGTTCAAGGAATGTATCTTCTTTATAAAATGACACTAGTAAGGAAAGCCCGTCGTGGCGGTAGACGACGGGCCCTAGATAGGAAGGAAGGGCGAGTGGAAGGCAGGAATGGAGAAGAGGAGGTAGAGAGAGAGAGAGAGAGTTAGATAGGGGGGAAAGAGAGAAAGGGGGGGGAGGCAGAGTGGGGTTA